>NC_090746.1:26743872-26766372 GCF_036898095.1 Palaemon carinicauda | reverse complement strand
TACATCATCATATCTTCCTTCTCCTGCTTCTTTAACAATCTCTAGAGATGTCCATCTATTATTTGTCATTCTTATTATATGTAATGCTTATTTTTAGTTCTTTTTCTTACATGATGCTAGAAAATCCTCTACTTTAGTTTGCTCTCGTATCCATGTTATTCTTTTTCGATATCAATCGTATTATTCTCATCATTAATCTTTCCCTTGCTCTTTGAGTTGTAACTAACTTGTGCTCAATGGCTTTATTATGGCTCTAAGTTTATGATGCATAAAGTAATGCTGGTAGGAACATCTGTTAAAATACTTTTCTTTTTTAGAGAAAGTGGCATTTTAATTATCATAGTCTCATTTTGTTTATCAAAAGCTCTCCATCCCATGCCTTATTTTATTTTCGGTCTCATTTCCAGGGAAATATTTACTGTTTGTCCTGAGTATGTATATTCTTTAACAATCTCTAGAGGTTCGTCCATAACCCTTATTAGTGTCTCTGCATTTTCTTTGAACATTATCTTAGTTTTACTCATCTTCCTTCTCAGTCTTCCATTTCTGCTTTCATTATTCAAATCTTCTTATATCTTTTGTAATTCCTCCCATAGTTCACTAAACAGAACTGTTATCTGAAAATCTTTAGTTATTAAGATATTCTCCATTAAAGTTAAATCCTACATTTTCGTAATCTAAATTCTCAAAAACTTCTTCTAGGCATACTGTGAATAATTCAGGAGAGATAGGGACTGTGTCTAACTCCATTCTCAATCGGATGTTCTCGCTATCTTTATGTAGTTTTAGGATGGCTGTACTACTCGGATAAATATCTTCAACTTTTCTAACATGGGATTCATCCATTCCTTGTGTTTAAACGGCTCTCATTACTGCTGAAATGTGACATAATCAAAGGCTTTTCCATAGTATTTAAATGCCATACATAGGGATTTGTCATATTTTGTTGATTTTTGCAATAGCTGATTAATTCCGTAGATGTGGTCAGTTGTTGAATGCCAACTTCCTAAAGCCTGCCTGCTCTCCTGGTTGATTAAGGTCTAGCCGTCTTTCTATTTGACCTAATATGATCTTTGTAAATATTTTATATATTAGTGACAGTAAACTTATTCGATGATAATTTCTCGGTCTTCTGTGTCCCCCTTTTAGTGAATTAGTATAATGATAAAGTTTTTCCAAGCTTTAGGTATAGAGCATTCTTTCAAACATTTTGTGTAAAATTTAGAGTTTTACAATTATGAAATCTTATCCATCGATTATTAAATCAATTGTAGGCCATTTTCTTCTGCTACTTTGCCTCTTTTCTTCTTTCTATATCTCTGAACGCTTTCTCTACTTTTACTGTTACTTTTGGATGATAATATATCTATATTCATACTTTAAGGAAAATATCTGTTGGCGCCCATTTTAAGTGTTTGTATGTTTATATATATATATATATATATATATATATATATATATATATATATATGTATATATAAATATATATATATATATATATATATATATATATATATATATGTGTGTGTGTGTGTGTGTGTCTCAGTGTGTATTTGTAAAATAGATTATGGGAAATTTAGAATGCATACGCTTGAAACCTGCCAAGTGAAGTCTACAACACTTAAACTGATTTTATACAACTCGTTGATCATGTTTTGTCTTTAATTTAACGAAGAGATGAATATAACGTTGTCTTGGTAACATACACTTACGATGCTAATTTAGTGAAGTTCGTAGTTTTGATGTAAATATAATATATTGTTAATATAATTTTATATAAAAGAGGCTCTTTCGGTAATGAAGAAGTGAATACATTTACCGCTGGTATCACTTCCCTCTTGGCATTTCCAATTATTATTATTAAACTTTTTATGCTTAGTATAATACAGTAAATAATTCAAGTTGGTGTTTGTAATAATGGTAAATTAATGAGTCCTTTAGTGGATTTGCTATCTCTTCAAGATTAGATTTCTCTTAAGCCCTCCCGTTAACGAACACTCGAGGATCTTGACAAATGTTATTTAAGGGTAACGAGTAAGTTTTGGCGCTCACATATCCCCTGATGACTTTTCAAGTACTAACAACTTTGTGAAGCTCCAAATACTGATTCTCTCTTTCACCTTTAATATAGACGGCCTGCTATCAGCAGAGGCACGGATTATCTAAAGTAGTTTTCAGAGCAGTCGTAGACGAATACTATAAGCCCGTGAATTCGAGATGGCATCCCTCCGAAGTTACAGCTGGCCTACTCCCTTTAATTAAGGTATTCAAATCCTCTTATCCCATAGTTTCGCTCTTCATTCCAACTTTAGCTCAAAACTTGTTTTGAATGTCGATTTACCCAGTTTTGTCAAGTTCTAGTAGAAACTTGAAAGCTATTATATAAAGTCTATTGATTTGTAAATTCCGTTTCTTTAATTGGTATTCTACAGATGCTCTAGTGTTGCCACTCTTTTATACAACTTCAATTTACTGCGTCATCTGGTATTAACAGTTAATTACAGAAAAAAAAAAACTCAGACGAGATTTATGAAAGGGGAGTGGTGGCGTCCTCGTTTCAATTCACCTAGTAAGGATAATCGCGACCGCAATGATTGCTGCAAAGTTCATCTCAGTTTTTCTCTCGAGGTTTTTCGTCATTTGGAGAGAATGGGTTACGTTGAGCGGAAAAGGTTCTCGGCTCGATTCGGTGGAAAAGGACCCTGGCCGAAACCTCACCTTTTCAAGACAAATTTTCTTGCTACAGCGCACTGTGAAGGGTACAGCTTTGAAGGATAGGTTTGGGATAAAGGAAGGGATCAAGTGAACCAGTGACCATGGTTTATCACGTTTCGCAACGTATAACTGATTTTTATAATGTTTCTCAGTGAAATCGGAAATTTCCAAGGGATATGTGTAGCGTTTTACTAACGTAAAGAGAAAATATAAATTATTTAAGCTTTATATTTGTCAGATGATGTATGTAATACTTTCATAAAAAAAAATGTGTTTCTTCTACCTTCTGTTTTTTCCGTCTTGATTACTACAACAGTTTTATATTCCTTAGAAATCTATCTCTAAATTTAGTAGATGCATTGCTGCTGCTGAGGCTTATCGTTATTATAGGCAGGCTATTATCCATGACCAGTCTTCCCCTGCATAGTATCTTTATAACATCCTTAGCCATTTCAGAAAAGCTTCTGAAATCCTTTACAGCTTCACTACACAAAATCCTTCAGCAGATATTGAAGGTTCGAGTCAATTTTTTCTTTGGTCTCCATGTACGAGGTCACCATGCTGGGCTCCAGCATTGACAAGTGACCTTTTTTGAAGGATGGGGGTGGTAGAGATTTTTGGTCCAGGATTGGTATGTGCCCTCTTGGCATGTGTCCTTTTCCGAAAATAGTTTCATTTCTGGTTTTCATGTTACTGCGTTTTGCATTTTAGAGAGGTTCATTATTATTATTATTATTATTATTATTATTATTATTATTATTATTATTATAATTATAATTATAATTATAATGATTTCAAACTTTAGAATCAGACCAAGTTATCAATAAGATATGAGAGAGGGTTAAAACAAATCCCGTCCCTAGAAATGTTTAATAGACAGTCTCGAAACTCAAACGAATCTACCTCCATCCCGCAGCCCAGCTTGCGGATCCTAGGAGAGGTCATTGTGTACCGTCCTATTGCTCGGACCAAAGGAACCTGCTGCATACTTATGAAAGGGCAGAGATTCTATCTATGTTTCACGTAAACTCACACAAACTCACAAAAACCATGGGAAATATTCGCTTTTATATGATTGAAATTGCTATTGTTGTATTAGACAGTAGGAATCCTTGGTGACTTGAATTGGTGAAGTGCTTAGGGTTATTATTATTATTATTATTATTATTATTATTATTATTATTATTATTATTATTATTATTATTATTATTGATACAGAGAGTTGTACTAGCCAGATTACCTCAGCTAACTTTGCAAGCATTTGCTTTTTTAAGCGCATATCTGTTTTATGGATCTTCTTATAGGTAAATGATTTACAAATGAGTTTTATTCTTGCAACATGTCATACAATCACTGCCTATATAGCATTTCTTCTGGTCAGCTTTCTTACTTTTCTTCTATCATCTCTTGGTGTGAGGCTAAATTACTTTCACCTTGGAGTAATTATAGTCTCTATAGACTAATTTGTATGTCTCAATAGTTTTCTAATGATATATCACCTCTTCTGCGTCGGTGTTGGTAAACATTTTAAGTTAACCAAAACCACAGATAGTTTGTAGCAGTCGAGTCGTAATTTGAAAATTCAGTCGGATTGGTCCCATTTTTTATTCAAATATATCGAGAATATGGGATTCTTTGTTATCCATTTATATTTCCAGACACTACTGTAAAGGTTTAAAAGTCTCTCATGAATGGCGGAGGCAAGGTACAGTGGCAATGACGTAGAAACTTACCGTATATGCATATGAGCAGAGGCCCAAACCCTCTCTCCACCCAAGCTACAACCACGGAGGACGAAGCTATGACTGCTGATGATTCAGCAGGTAGATCTATAGGCCCCTCCAAATCTCTCCCCCTCCCTCCTTAGCTCACAACGATGGTGAGGTTGCAGACATTACAAGAAAAACTCGTGCTTGACCGTGACTCGAACACCCCGTCTGGCAGATCATTGGGCATAGACGTTACCTATAGTCCACCGCAACCCCTCCAAAAAAATATTTTTCAATAATCGGGATTTTCAATGCATAATGGTAAAATTACATTCAGAGCTTTATCCTTCAAGGTCATATTAATATTGTTGTTATTATTTTAGTTGTCATAATAAACATGGACTATTTTAAGTAATTATATTGCAAAGATAAGGTCCAGAGAATGGAATCCTCATATGAGACGAATGGGATCGCATTTTTACGGAATAATTTAAATTGACATGATTAAAAACTAGAGAAATTAATGTTATTTTCTTGTAGAATAGTTAAACAATTAAAGACGAAAGTAAATATTACCACACCCTTAAATAATGATTGTAGACAACTACATATATTTCTGAGAACAGCAAGAGAATATACCATCACTTCTTGCTGACGCTTTCTCTATAGAATTAATTTTTATCCCTTATTCCCCTTTACTATCCCATTTTAGAAAATTTCTTTTTACTTGTGACACCTCACCGTTCCTAAATTTTAAAGAACAACGAGCGTTTTTTTTTTTTTTTTATCTTTTGACATCCTTTTTGCAGTACTCTTTTCTCCCCATATCACTTTTTAAACAATTTACCCTTTCACTTCATGGAGGGTGGTTCTTTTCATGACAGACCTCTATCATTTTTATCTGAGCATTTTCGCATAAAGGATTTCTTGAAAATCACAACTTTTGTTTTCCTTTGCTAAGGATTTTCCTATTTCCTGCAAATTTCCGCCCTTGATTTTCTCCAATCAGGGATTTACCTCCCCACTAAGTTTAATCCGTTTGCTTGGTTTAAATTCCACGGAACCCTGCCTTGCATTATGTTGGTAATATTGATGTATATGTTTCTGTTACATTTATTGCATATGTAATTGTAATAATATAACTAGCAATTAATGCAAATCAATGCAATGTTTGGGAGCATTTTACGTGCTGAAAAGAAAAGGGAAATCAATATTTGGCAAGCGGTAATACCAAATTCTTAAAAGAGAATTTTGTTCTGAAGAAAATTAAGCGAAACAAAATTTTGGAAAATACAGTAGGTGCAATTAAAAAACGGTTTCTCATGTCGAAACTGGAGACACGGAATTTTATCAGTGTTACACCACATTTTTATGGTAATAGTATTTCCGATATCAATAAAAACACCAAATATTACTCTCATATTTGTCACTATAAAAACTATTCTATTTTTATTGCATATTCCTCTTATTTTCATATTAAAGACAGTGATTACCTTCATCATAGAAACTATATGAATTTTTTTCTTGGACTATGAAATAAAAGTATTTATATTCAATTCTGCAGCATTAAATAATCTGTTATTTTCCTTAATGGTATTATCGATAACTTAATTATATTTTTGTCCTATTTCATTGGTATAATTTTTTCTCATTCCAGGAATTTTAGGATGATTTTGTCTTCATAATTCTGTCAAGGATTCAGAAAAATAATTACCGAAGTTTTCTTCGCGTCGGGTTAAACTCTCACCCTTGAGACATCCTTTTGATCTCGCTTATTAATTAAATGAATATTTTGATCATGCTAGTTCATGATAAATCCCCAATCCCTTTGAACTTTTGGAATGCCTTTATCTTTAGAATTTTCACCTAATGATGACTTTTTGTATTGTCTTAATAGTAAACTGATTGAGTTGTTTCATGTCTTCTCTTCGATGCGGAAAGCCTTACCAATAAACTTAGATTTTATGTCCAGACCTTTTTTTATTGTCTAAAAATCGGGGTTTTGTCCTTCGTTATCCGTGTTCATCTTCGTGTTTTTGTATTTTATGCAAATACACACCCGTAACGCCCCTGAAACTTTTACCGCTAATTTATTTTCAGTAAATTTTTCTAATTTCTTTCATCTTTTTGGGTGTTGTTTTTATTTCTCACATTGTTCTTTCAATTTTTTTTACCTATGACCAGAATTTCTTTCCCTTCCAATAAATAATAGTCTTCTTTTCTTAATTCGTACAACTTAAGATTTAATCCTAATCATCCTAATTATAAGGTAGTAGGTTGGCCAGGGCATCAGCCGCGCGTTGAGAGACTACCGCTAGAGAGTTATGGGGCCCTTTGACCGGCCAGACAGTACGACATTGGATCCTTCTCTCTAGTCACGGTTCTTTCCCTTTGCCTACACATACACCGAATAGGCTGGCATATTCTTTACATATTCTTCTCTATCCTCATACTCCTGGCAACACTGAGATTACCATACAATTCTTCTTCACCCAAGTGTACTGTAATTGTTCAGTGGTTACTTTCCTCTTGGTAAGGGTAGAAGAGACTCTTTAGCTATGGTAAGCCGCTCTTCTAGGAGAAGGACACTCCAAAATCAAACCATCATTCTCTAGTCTTGGGTAGTGCCATAGCCTCTGTACCATGGTCTTCCACTATCTTGGGTTAGAATTTTCTTGTTTGAGGGTACACTCGGGCACACTGTTCTATCTGGTTTCTCTTCCTCCTGTTTTGTTAAAGTATTTATAGTTTATATAGGGAACATATATTTTAATGTTGTTACTGTTCTTGAAATATTTTATTTTTCCTTTTTCCCTTTCCTCACGGGGCTATTTTAAAATATTTTATTTTTCCTTTTCCCCTTTCCTCATTGGGCTATTTTTCCTGTTGGGACCTGTGGGCTTATAGCATCCTGCTTTTCCAACTAGGGTTGCAGCTTAGCGATTAATAATAATAATAATAATAATAATAATAATAATAATAATAATAATAATAATCCAGTGGCCAGAGTTTTGCAACTGAAGAACTCAGATTTTTTTTCTTTTTCTTCAAAGTAAACTACGGTTTAATTTCTCTTCTTTAAAACTTTTAGGATCACAGTTTAATATGTATTTTCCTAAAGCAACAGATTTGTGAAAAACATAATATCTCGATATCGAGCAGTTTCTAGCTTAGTATCACAGTGGACTAAAAGGCCGTCAGTAGTCACAGTTTAAGATCACTCATTATTTCATAGTCACAAAATTGTAAGGCTGATCAGAGATCTAATGCATTGATTTACGAATGGCAAAGCAATTTATTTTTTAAATAATCCCACGAAGTAAAATGCTTTAATATAAAAATTACACTATTGTTTTACTAAGGCTTTAAGGTTTTTAAAGTCATATTTGAATTTTATTATACAGAGGTGTTTCCATGGTTTACACACACATACACACACACACACACACACATATATATATATATATATATACATGTATATATATATATATATATATATATATATATATATATATAACAATTGGCTTGTATGTATTTAGAGATACTCCTGCCTATTCTTACAACGCGTAAGGAATTCCTCAATAATATGATACTTTAAACATATTAAATTTGTTTTTCTTATAGTACCTGTAAATATGCCTCTATTAACTCTAGTTGTACTTTAAAGTTCAGCAAATAATACATCACAGTGCTGCAATGATTTACCGTAACAGCATGTTATTTCCACCTCTCTGTTTCTGTCTTTTTTAAAAGCCTTTTCAGGGTAATTGAAGTATAGGGATGTGATTATTAGAGTTCAATTCTCTACTATTTTGTGTAAGCAGTACAAATGTACTGGATAGCGCTATCTTAATGATATAATTTGCAGTACATTTATTATAATGATAATAAAATAGTGGTGACAAAAATACATAATAAAATATACTATCTGTATAAGAATTTATTGCTAAACATCTATTTTATACTTAGTTTTTTGCTAAGTATATGATAAAATTGTATCATAAGATATGGCCATATATGCCAACAATTATTTATAATGGTTTCATATGAATGTTTTAGTCTGTCTTTTCCTTTATGTGGAAAAAGGTAGGAAATTGTTGTTTAAGAAAACTAACTGACCATATGACACCTAAAAGTTACTTGACACGGGCGCTAAGTGTGTCATACAAGTAGACTACTAGGGAAAATTATGAAATTGTACTTGTACTTGTAATTGTACATAGTTTATAAAAATTTTAAAGAGACACCTTGTACAAAAAGTATGTAATTTTAAGGTAGATTCCATATAGAATTTCCGATAACTTGATTTCTTACCAAAAATTTTGACTATAAGTTGGGAAATTTAATTGTTCTTAATTTATAAAAAGTTGAAATATTCACCTTGTATAAAAATATATGATCTAAGTTAGATTTCTTATAAGATTTCTGATAACATAGTTCCTTACCTAAAACGAATAAAAATTTATAAAATGAAAGTATTAGATGGGTTCAACTAGACAAACTATTTTTTTTTTTATATTATGGAAAAGATCTAAAGACAATTTGACAATTTCCCTGTCTTTAAAAGCGGAAGACTCTTAAGTTGAAGGCGGGCTACAATTTTCTTTTGGCTCTGGGATAATGGAGAGTGATATTTATCTCTGGACGTCTATTTTTTTTTTTTTTTTTTTTTTTTTGCGTCAATATATTTTTTCCCTGCAGCTTATAAGGTAATTTCCTCGTTTATTTTTTTTAAACTTACCAATTAATCAGATGCACGGATAATGAGGATGCTCTCTCTCTCTCTCTCTCTCTCTCTCTCTCTCTCTCTCTCTCTCTCTCTCTCTCTCTCTCTCTCTCTCCGTTATAAATTATTATTACTAGCAAAGTTACAACCCTAGCTTGAAAAGCAGGATGCTATATGTCCAAGGGCTCCAACAGGGAAAATACCCAGTGTATGTGTATGTATGTATGTATGTATATATATATACATATATATATATATATATATATATATATGTATATATATATATATATATATATATATATATATATTTATATATATATGTATATGTATATGTATAGCACATAAATGATATATATATATATATATATATACATATATATATATATATATATATATATATATATATATATATATGTAAATACAGTATATGTTTATTTTATAAACTTGTTTGTCATTTCTAGATTTATATCAGTCCATATTTTGGTAACAATGGCTGGTTTTGAATTATACGTAATATAATTATATCGATATAATTAAACGCACGACCGCAGCAGCAATGCCACTGATTATCGTTAAGTCCTGCTACAGCACCACACCAAGTGGATGTCTTGATGATAAGTCTGATAACAAATCATTAATCTGGAGAGGGTACCATTAGTTTGGGATTTGAGATGTGTGCTTTAGCATTATGCTAATTAGCTACTTACTCAAATACACAAGTGATTTTTCTGTAGGATATGATTTGCTTCATAATAGGTACGAGAGGAGGACACTTCTTTAAGAAAATAATGTATCTGTCGTCTGAGGCATCTGGAAAATAGTAAGTACAAAATAGTACGGGACAATAGAAGTAGTACAGCAAGTAAGACATATATTTTAAGAAAATGCATTTGAATTAATACTTCAAAAGTGGGCAGCTGCAGCAAAACGAAGTTGAAACAGTTTTATTTCTCCTCTGCCTCTGATCATGAGTATGAATATATTTTCTATTCATGAACTTGAACCATTTAAAAGGCCATTGTTTTTACTGTAATTATCAAAGCTATTGTTTATTGTTATGATAGTGGAAAATACTTTGAAAGACTCCATATGCTCTTGTGTAAAGCGATCCACTTTAATCATTTAGGGAGTTCTTATGATCTTGTCTAACTTATTTTTGAACTCATTTACAGTGTTAGATTGTTATAATCTACATTTGTTATACATTTAAGAACTGTCAATGCCTCTATCACTGTCCCCTTAATCGTCGAGTTTGTAGATCAGATAAGTTCAAACGTTCCATCCTCTATCTATATCTAAATTGCCTTAATGTTGAAACTAGTTGGCTGGCCCTAGCTTATAGTGCTTCCACTCTGTCTATATCCTTCTGAATACTTGGAGCCCAGAATTGGACTCTGTATTCTAGATGGGGTCTTACTATTGATCTGCACAGCTGTAGTTCAGTGTCTTTTTTCTGTTCTTAAATTGTCTCTTTATGTAACTTATTAGTTTTTGTGCTTTCTTTACAGATTTTATGCTCTGTTTGGTGAACTTCAAAGCCTTGCTGATAATGATATCAAGTTCTTCCTCCTGGTTCACACTCTATTTCATTACCCAGCAGTGAGTAATCTGATTGTAGGTTACTATAACCAATATGCATGAATTTACATTTCCAACAGTTGAAAGGCATTTGCCATTTACTGGACCATTCTTCTAGCTTCATTAGATCCCCTCTTAAGGCTTCTACATCTGAGTTCGCAGAATTTATGCCTAGTTTAGTATCGTTGGCCAATTTGGCTATTCTACTAGTTAATTCTGAATCTGTTGTTGATGTAGATCAGAAATAGCAATGGGGGTACTCCACTTGTAACAGCTGCCCACTCTGAAGCCTCTATTGAGTACAACTCTGTTTTATGTTTTGTAGCCAATCATCGATCCATTCAGCTGGTTCGTCAATGGTGACTAGTGCTTTAATTTTAGCCATTAATTTTCTATGAGGAATTTTGTCAAAAATCTTTAGAAAGTTTAGGTACATGATGTCTATTGCCCTGCTTTTTTCATAAATTCTATATGTTGTGGAAAAATTCCTACCGATTTATCACACATGACGTCTTTTATCTAAAACCATGTTGGCTGTCTATCAGAATATTGGTTTTCCCTATATGAGCTACTATTGAATCTACTATAATTGATACAAAAATTTTGCAAGGCACTGAGGTTAGACCCACAGGTCTGTAGTTACCAGGTTCTTCTTTTGGTCCCTTCTTGTAGATTGGAGGAACAATGCCTAGTTTCCATCCTTGTGGTGTTTTTTTTTTTTTTTTTTTTTTTTTGCTAGCTGTCTTTCGGAACATTTTGTAAAAGTGTGGGGTTATCTCTTCTTCTAGTTCTATAATCTCTCTTTGATGAATATCATCTGGACCTGGTGCTTTAGACTTACTGAGCCCTTTTATTTTCTTTTTGACATCATTCATTGTAGAGGTGATTCTATTTAATGATTGTGGCCCTTCATATTTGATAGCGGGTTCTGAGAGGGTCGTTGATTCTTCCCTAGTGAATACAATTGATAAATATGCATTCATCAATTCTGCCTTTTTTCCAAATCATGTGTTATAAGATTACCCTCCGAGTCTTTTAATGGGCTAATGCTTTTTTTAATGGTTTTCTACTGTTTACATATGCAAAAAATTCTTTTCGGTTTTCTTCTCTAGCTTAAGCCACTCTTTTCTCTTCATTGTTCTTGGTCTTTCTAACTAGTTTATGTACTTTATGGCTTAACTTCTTGTGTTTGGGAATTGAAGGCTGTGAACCCATTGATTTATATTTCCTGTCTCTACTTCTTAATGCTTAGGCCATTTCTCTGTTGAGCCCCTTAGGTTGTGGAGTTCCATTTGGTAAAATTTTTCTATGATGTATACATTTAGCTCTTTTTTATATATATACATATATTTCTACAAAGGAGTCCCATAGTGTATCTATGTTCCCTGGTTTGTCGTATTCTAAATTCTTGTTGAATTCCTTCAGTGTTATCCAATTACCATGTCTGTAGTCTAGCCTTTTTATAATTTTCCTTTCTTTTAGATGAGGAATTTTTACCTGAAACCTAACTATTTTTTTTTCACTTTTGCCAATATTTTCGCCTGTTCAACATAAAAACATTTGCTGCAAGTTTGAACTTTTGAAGTTCTTCCGATTCAACTAGCCGATTAGGAAGATCATTCCACAACTTGGTCATAGCTGGAATAAAACTTTCTAGAATACTGTGGATCATTGAGCCTCATGATGGAGAAGGCCTAATTAATAGAATTAACTGCTTGCCTAGTATTACGAACAGGATTTAACTGTCCTAGAAGATCTGAATGTGAAGGATGATAAGAATTTTGAAAAATCTTTTGCAACATGCATAATGAAGTAATTGAATGATGGTACCAGTGATTAATATCTACTATGCATATCAGACCCTATGACATACTGTTTTTCGCAAATATCTTTTAAACGAAGGCTCGGATCAGCATGGTGCTTTAGCACAGATTGTTTCACACACACCGCTAATTTTTAACACTATTGTACGCTGTCAAATGCGGCTAGTTATGGCGTTTACTCTTGACTGAGAAGTCAAAAACCTGCGTGAGCGAGAACACGTTGGAACAGTTGAGGCGTGACGTATATGTGACGTCTATCACCCACTACCTCCACTCCTGGCTTCCCCTACTCCCTTTCCTCCCCTCTTATCCCCCTACCTCTTTCTCCTTACATACCTCCCTTACCCCTTCCTCATTTCCCCCTACCTCCCTTCTCTCTCTCTCTCTCTTTCTCTCTCTCTCTCTCTCTCTCTCATAAGGGAATGGCTGTTACCCCCCCCCTCTCTCTCTCTCTCTCTCTCTCTCTCTCTCTCTCTCTCTCTCTCTCTCTCTCTCTCTCTCTCTCTTTATTGAGGCTACACCGTATATGAAGCCAGACACAAGTATGACGAATTAATAACAGATTAATAAAAATTATATGCCGAGTAAGGTTTGATCGTGTATGCAAACAATCGTAATCGATGTTCTTGAATCTTTGACGGTTATGCCATATTTGGTAAGTGCAGAAGGTACCATGGTAAGTAACGCTCTCAACCATGGCCAACATGCAGCGATGTCCGCGTGGGTGCAAAGGAGTCATCCCACTACGACTCTTCCATATCTTCAACCAAGAGCATAGTGAAAGGAAACTGAGGATAAGTTTGAATAGGTAAGTAACGAATCAAAGTTGTATTCCGTAGTTACAGATGAACCAGTCAATATGTTTCACAGCTACCTATGATAATAAAAGGGAGCATTATTTTGATTGTTGCCTGGTAAAATAAAACAGATGAACCAGTCAATATGTTTCACAGCTACCTATGATAATAAAAGGGAGCATTATTTTGATTGTTGCCTGGTAAAATAAAACAGATGAACCAGTCAATATGTTTCACAGCTACCTATGATAATAAAAGGGAGCATTATTTTGATTGCTGCCTGGTAAAATAAAAATCTCAAGATAGTTTCGAACATGTTATCTTATCCGATTTCCTTTCCCCAACAGGCCCTATGATCGTGTTGCAGAGGTCATGGGAATGACCACAAATGCAGTGCGGTAGCTGGTTCAGCGAAGCACACGTTCTCGGCCAGATTCACCATGCGGGACAGCTACTCCCCCTGTGGGCTGTGACACCGCCACACTCACCGCCGCCCCCTGCCGCACCACCCGTTTTTGACAGTTTTACTGTTGGTGCCATTCGCCGCCATGTACATGTCAAGTTTGCAGCAAAGGAAACCTTTACTATTGGCACCCTGATTTAAAGTTTGAAGACGGCAAGTATTATTCCAGGGGAAACCTCAGAAATGACGATGTGGCGATTGCTGCACAACATGGGATTCCGCTACAGGATTTCACAGAGGAAAATGTATCTAAGGAAGGAGTCGCTAGATGTTGTGTGTCACCGTGTTGGGGCTCTCCGAGCACTCCAGCGACATCGAAAGGAGGGAAGACAAGTAGTATACGTGGATGAGACATGGTTCACCACTCGAATGCAGCACAACAGGGAGTGGGTAGACACATCCCTGCCTGCTACTAGTGCCACCTACAGCCGTCAGGTGCCACCTGGAGAAGGGAAGCGATTTGTGATAGTAGCAGGTGGCACAGAACACGGTTTTGTAAATTATTAATGACTGTGCTTCCCTGCAAAAAAACAAAACCGGTTACTACCACGGGGAAATGAACGGCACCCTATTCCTCCGCTGGCTCACGTTGCAACTTCTACCGGCTTTGGATGAACCATCGGTTTTGGTGTTGGACAACGCGCCCTACCACAGCCAGTTGACGGAGGAAAGTCGCTGCCCCACCACCGCCACCAAGAAAGCAGAGTTGGTGAATTGGCTGGCGAGCCGCAGAATCCCCTTCCTGCACCACGCCACACGCCACGAGCGTCTTCAACTCTGCAGGAAGAACCGACCAGAACCAAGATACACAGTTGACAATGTCACCCGTGAATGGGGACATGAAGTCGTCCGACTACCACCTGCACACCCCGAGCTTAACGCCATCGAACAGGTGTGGGGCGTCATGAAGCGGTATATGCGCTCCACCTTGCAGCGATTTACCCGGACAGATCTACAAATGAGGCTGCAAGAAGCCAAGCTGTGTGCAACAAAGGAGGTGTGGGCAGGAGCAGTGCGACGAGCCAGAGCCTTCGAGGACGAATATTGGTCCTCGACACCATATAATACGAGAAGGTGTTGATCCCGTCTGCATCAACCTCGACAGTGATGAGGAAGATGACCTGTATGTCGAGAGTGATGAATATTAAAAGTAAAATATGTGATCAGCTATTTATAGTATTAATCCAGCCATCATATACTCGCTGTCTATTTATGTCTGCAATGACTTTCTAACATATGGCAGCCTTTTCCTAACATTATAATAAATTATTCATATATTTATCACTTCAATTTCATTTTAAGTTTTTACTCTGCATCGGATTCCCACTTCAGTTCCACCCTTTTCCTTTCCATCTCTTACACGATTTCCTATAAATGACCAAGCGTCAGCTCCATACTTCATCCCATCATACGTTCAACGTAACCTATGGGTATTAGGTTCGCATACTCAAACAACTTTTAATGGTTGTATAATTGTCAAATAAACCTCATACAATAATTAAGCACCAGCAAGTTGCGCTGGAACAGGAATCAGGGTCGTGCATAAAACACCCTATCATACTTAACATATACATTCTAGTTATCCGCTATTATAAATGAGAGAGAGAGAGAGAGAGAGAGAGAGAGAGAGAGAGAGAGAGAGAGAGAGAGAGAGAGAGAGAAGGAAGGGGGATTGAGGGAGAGGAAAGGGAGGTATGAAGGAGAAAGAAGGCGGGAAGAGAGAGAGAGCGTAGGAGTGGGGTAGGAGGGAGGGAAGGTGGTAGTAGGGGAAGGCAGGGGCGGAGTTAGTGGATGAATGGACGTCACTACTACGTCACGCCTCACCTGTTCGACTGTGTAAATGGCTCACTCAATAACCCATTTTTGTGCAATTGAAGAAGTCACTGACCTCATGTATTTCTGAAAAGTAAATTTGCTGTCGATAATCACACCTAAAATTTAAAAAAAAGTCATACAGAGTTAAAGAAACATTATCAATGCTGAGATCCAGATGTTAGGATACAACTCATGCCCCATAATTTGCACCATGTACTAATTTTAGCTAGAACTCTTTTAAGGGATTCAGCAACACCAGATCTACATTCAGGAGATAGAATTGATACATAGAGTGTAGCATCATCTGCATATGCAACAAAATTGTTTTCTAGGCCAAACCACATGTCATGTGAATATAGTATGAAAAGTAATAGGCCAACAACACTAACCTGAGGAACACCAGATATCTCATTCCTATACTCACTGTGGTGCCCATCAACAACAACTCTTTGCGATCTATTACATGAAAATTCAATAATGATGCTAAGAAACGACCCACAGACTCCCAACCGTTTGAGTTTGAAAACAAGGGCCTTATGATTAACACAGTCAAAGGAAGCACTAAAATCAAAGCCAGTCATATAAACTTCCTGCCCGCAATCAAGGGATTTCTCTGCAGCATCTAAAATTGTAAGAAGGCCTTAATGAAAACTGAATTGCAAAATAGGGAGCAGATGATTACCTTCAGCAAATCCATTAAGACGTTTTACCAAAAGACATTAAAAAACTTTTGATAATATGGGAGTTATGGAAATTGGGCAGTAATTAGTCGGCCTTGAGTTACTACAAACACATTTACATAGTGGAGTAACATTACCAATTATTCAACAAATGCTAAGGCCTCCTCTTCTTGCTAGCTTACGCAAAATAACAGATAACTTTGGAGCTATGAAATCTGTAGTCTTTATAAAACACAAAGGAAAAATATCATTTGGGTCTACAAGCATCAAGGTTTATCAAAAGAGCTTTAATTTTACGAGATCAAAAAACTAAACTAGGAAGTTTAGCCTCAGGAAAATAGGAATGAGGAAGATCAGGTTTTCATTGCTCTGCTTACTGTCAAACACTTCAGACAAAAGGGTTGCCTTTTCCTTTGGACGGTGAGTGATAGAGCCATTTGGTTTAAGTAAAGGAGGAACTATTGCTTCTACACCAAAGAGTGCAGAGTTAAGGGTAGTCCATTACTTTTGTTCCTGGGTTGTACCAGAAAGGGTTTCTTTTATAGTTATATTGTATTCCTTTTCGGCTGAAGCATAAACACTCTGAGCAAACTCTGTAAGCTGAGTATAGTTATTCCAAGTCAAATCTGATCTGTTACCTTCCAAAGATGATAGGCCTCCATCTCCAAATAAGCACGTCTACAATCATCATTGATCATCAGATGTCCCAACTGGTGAACCAACCTTACTTGTTTTACTGCCAGGGGAGTTGGTGTATATGAGGTCCAAGCAGTTACTAGACCCATGAGTAGCTTCACTAATGATTTGCTCACAGCCTGATTCAGAGGCCAAGTCTAAAGCTCTTAAGCCATGGCAATCGGTAGGAGAAACAGAATTTAACCACTCCTTATGGTGAGCATTGAAATCAACAACATAGACAAAAGAGGCCTTTCTGACATCTTTTATCCTAGCTATAATGGTAAGAAGACAATTGAAGATAGAATTATCCTTGTCTGGATTCTGGTAGATCGAACACAAATAGAAGTTGTCAGCCTAAAAATTAATAGTAATAAATAGGATAAATCATACTTAAAAACTAAATCAACAACAGTGATACCAAAAACAATATGTTCAGAAATATGAATAAGGTGATTGATCAAACCCATAGACTACAGAAAAAAAGTCTCAAAAACTGGTCAACATGGAAGAGCCGATACACCATGGAAGGCTAAATACCCTCCAAGAAGGCCACTTCAACTGAAAGGAAGACAGTAAGGATGATTCTCAAAAGGAAAAGACAACCTCATGATAAACCACCAGGGATCCATGGCCCTTCTATTAAGCCTGTCCATTAAATAAAAAAAAGTGGTAGAGAAAAAATAAAATGAATAGTGTGCCTGAGTGTAATGTCAAGAAAAAGAATTCTAACCCAAGACAGTGGAAGACCATGGTACAGAGGATATGGCACTATCCAAGACTAGAGAACAATGGTTTGATTTTGGAGTGTCCTTATAGAAGAGCTGCTTACCATAGCTAAAGAGTCTCTTCTGCCTTTTTTAAGAGGAAAGTAGCTACTGAACAATTGCAGTACAGTAATTAGCCCCTTTGATCAAAGAAGAATTGGTAATCTCAGTGTTGTCAGGTGTATGAGGAAAGACGAGAATATGTAAAAAATAGGTCAGACTATAAGGTGTAAATGTAGGCAAAGAAAGAAATGAACCGTAACCAGAGAAAAAGATCCAGTGTATTACTGTCTGGGTAGTCAAAGGATCCAATATCTTTCTAGCGGTAGTATCTCAACAGGTGGCTGATGCCGTGGCCAACCTAATACCTATGGTAGTAGGCACAGGTTTGCAGTGGACCTTTCTTTCAAGTCTACACATGATTTGTTTATTTGGCATTTCGAACATTTGTGCTGTAACTTCAGTTTCTCGCTCATTTTTTATTTCTGTGATGTCAAATGCGTATCTATTTGGAAATGTCATCTAATAACTTTTATGATTATGAGTTTTGTGACCACTAGTGTAAAACGGGGTTGGTGGCTGATAGTTACCTACCTGTTGTTGCATCCACTTAATCCTGGGTGACTTTCCATCTTTTCTGTCCCTAACCTTCCATAAGTGGCCCCAAACCAACCGTTAAGTCTCCTCAACGTTGGGCTGTCCCTAACGTAACGCAGGTCCCAACTGAGCAGCACAAGGCAGAAGCCTATTTTCTCTCCAGGATTTACAACGGAAGGCTAGCGATTACTGGGATTTTTGGACATCCAAGAACAGCCAGACTCGTAGGCTCTACTGAGTATTACCAAGAAGCAGTAACTGGGTTTTTTTTAGCTGGCCAGGACGCCAAAAAGGCACAGAATCTATGTCAAATTCTTGAGCAGTTGAACCTATTTCGCTAGGGGTCGGTCACAGGGAGTGGTCTGCTATTTCTGGTTAGTGCTTTGCGGGGCACTAATAGTACTATTCTATTCTTGCATCCCCTGTTACCCTGGGATTCCTCCATTCCAGTCTCTCCAAACCTATGAACGAGTTCCTAGCGTTGTTTATAGAGGTTCCAGAGCCTCTCTTCTGACGCATGAGGTAGCTGTCAACTCCTTTAAGGCCGATTCACACGACCCGTTTTCTTTCCAACTGGCAGGCCGGTGGCTAAACGATGTCGAAATCTTGTACATTCACAGGAGACGTTCCGTGTCCGTTTACCGGCATGGGTTTTTCATTGTTTACTTCGATTCTGTCGCATGAGGATCATGGGAGATAATTCTCTCATCATTAGAAATTTGCCGGTAATTGCTCTTATACTAGAAGAGGAGGAGAAAGAGAGTCCGACGAAAAAGGGAAAGGCTATTGGTACATCAGTCATTAAAGAAAAAGAGGGAGGGAGAGTTCTGGACACTTTAGAGAACTAGCAGATGATGAAGTGAATTTTTGTCAATATTTCAGAATGTCAAAAGCAAAGTTTATCTGTTTGGTACAAAAGATTGAAATGGGCCTACTCGGGAAGAACACAAATTGCCAAGAAGCCATATCTCCAAAGGAAAGACTTGCAGTTTGCTAAAGGTAAAAAATACAAACAATATAAGAATTTCATTAAGGTAAATGATTCGCAAATTAATCAATCAATCAATCTCATTTCTGAAAAACAAAATATCTCACTTCTGAAAACAAATTTTGTTACTTCACAAAGAAAATTCTTTATCATGTCAAACAACTCCTCATACCCTCACACTAGTTGCCTTAACTTCTCATCCATGGTGTCAACTATCAACAATATAAACTAACTGTAGACTCTATGATTCTATGAGGAAAAGTCGGGTACGATACGGTTCTTCGTTCACACTAAGCATCATCCGCCCGTTGGTTGGGTGGCTAACGGCAGTCAAACCGGCCGGGGTTTCTTGGGAAGAAAGCCGAGCCCTAATGTCTTTATGTGTATAGGCTGGTTATAATTAGCCGGCGTATTTAAATATTTAATGTGTTATTTTTTATTTTTTATTTTCTTTTAAACTTTTTTTTAGTTAAGCCAGGAGAGACAAAGTTGAGAGTTTGGTTAGAACGGTTGAGAAAGAGAGAAAAACAGAAATATGAAAACGTAGAATAGTTAATAATGGTCCGATTCTGGATGATCAGAGCTGGTCTTAGCAGCAAGGTTAAACCTACCGGTCTGGATAAAACCTCTCCACCGTCATTTCCGACCCCTTCAGAGCATCGCACAAGCTTTCTCACTTCAACAAAGCGCCGGAGAGAGAGAGAGAGAGAGAGAGAGAGAGAGAGAGAGAGAGAGAGAGAGAGAGAGAGAGAGAGAGAGAGATAATGGATTGAATATTTCGACTTAAATTACTTAAATGACTGTTAATCTTATATTAAAGGGAATGCCGATTATAAACGAATGAAATTAATGGATAAAGATTAATTGGATAAACATGAATTCAGTAAAATATCACTATTACATGAAGAGAATTGTGAAGTAAAAGTTTGTTTTGTTCTTAATATTATCTTAATCTCTTGGATACCTCAAGAACTTCATGATTTGAATTTACATTTTTTATCTCCAAAAAGCAAAAAGAAAAATCGCGTATTTTATTTATTTGTTTATTTATTTATTTATTTATTTTGGTAGTAATTCCTTCTTCTTCCACCAACAATCTTTCTACACGTCATGCATCAATGTATGTTTTGTGAATTTACAATGCAGTCACTTCTGTATATACGTGTATTAACCTTGCATACAGTACACTGATATCCGGAGTAATATAAGTGTTTTAATTTTTTTTCAGATGTTAACTTAAGGAGCTGTGACGATGGAGAGTGAACAAATTTGGAGGGTTAAGACTAATCTTATAGAGTCATTTACGTGGTAAGTTTATGTTTAATGTTGTTGGCGACTAATTCCCGGACGTTCCGTCAGTCCAATGATTGGATTAAGCCGTATGATTTTCTCGACCATTTCTTAGGGACTGACCCAGAGACGAAGATTGTTTAATAGTAGGTTTGGTAAAATTTTCAACATTACTTGGTGACCAAATAATGTCTCTTGGAAATCCTGCAGTCCCAAACTTCGCCATTTAATTACGCAAAGCAAGCCTCAATTATTCGGCCATCTTGTCGTCGCTTGGCATTTAGAATTTCTCAAGATCACAAGTCTCTCTCTCTCTCTCTCTCTCTCTCTCTCTCTCTCTCTCTCTTACCCTTTGGTGCTGAATGTCCTTGGTCCCTATATTCTACACACATAACAGGTATTCATGGAATTTAGATAATCGAGACAGCAAATTTTAGTATTTTTACCTTTAACATTTGTTGCAAAATACGCTAGTTAAGGATTTTCAATTACTTAATTAATTTGATCCTATGCGGATACAAACTTTTCGTCCTTTAATTAGGAGCAGCGCTGAAGTCTTACTACTAATTAAGTGACTCACGTTTGTAAAGCTAGTAAAAATTAAAATTACTTTTAAAATTTGGTATACCGTAATTCTTCATTTGACATTAATTTTAAGATTCCGACCATTGAAATGAAAGAAATGGGGGTGTCCGTTAGTGCCTTTTGCTTTTTACTGTATTTATTATTTTATTTTTTAGGCAAGTTGATTGGTTGCCTTAATTTGAATGTATTGACGTCATGTAGATTACCTGTCCCTCCGAAAACGAGAACAGAACATGTAATTTTATTGCACCAATATAGTACTAAGTACATTTTGTTAATTTGCATTTTCTTTTTCTGTTTTAATTGCTAAGAAATAACTGCCAATAAAGGTATTTGTCAAACAGAAAATATAAGTATATGAATTCTCATTCTATTCAATGTTACAGTGATATGAAAGATCGAAATACAGAAGTACAGTATATTAATCTTGTAATGGTATGACATTTCCCGCGTGAATTTTACCAAGATTATTAATTGTGTATTCTGTAATTCGACTTACTAGCCATGAAAGTCGAATTACCAAGGTCAAAAAATGTTCTGCCATTTAAAGAATATTACTACACCGATCATCGGTTCCATAGTATTTAGTATTACCGAGGTCAAAAAGTTTCAACAGTTTAATATTTTTGGTAACCTGATCATCCCACTAATCATGCAAGTTGCATGGCTGACGTCAAAAAGTCACTTCATTGATTCATCAATTTAATAATCCATACATAAACACAAGTTACCGATTTGTCCTTTTGAACTTCCCTTTCATTAAACGAGTTTAATTACAGAGGGTAACCTTCTCCCGGCCGCTTGGTCTTATAGACATTTCTCCCTTCCAATTCGCGAAGCGAGTTGAATTACTTACCTGATTTTTATGAGACAATTAGTTGTTTATTATAATTCGTCCACTAATTAATTAACCATCTTTCTCATTATTAAAGTTGAATTAGTAATGTCTAAAATTTCATGATTTAGACATCTCGCCATACAACTATTCCATTTCAACTGAATTGGCTTATTTGGTAACCACAATAATTCCACTTTAATTTGAGACAATTTATTAAGATCAGATTTTCTTGATCATTCGAGGTTTTTGATAATTTGAGCATCACTTCGAGCAAAATTGCTGAATATTTGTCTTCGATATGAGAGACCCACCTTTACTTTCGATTGCAAAATGGGGTAGCATTATTTGATTTAAGGTTTTATATGAATTCTTCGATATTTCCACCACACCAGTTCTTTATTGCAGTTCTTAAACTTTGTATTTTCTTTGTATCCATTTTATTGAATTTTATTTC
>NC_090746.1:26728872-26738872 GCF_036898095.1 Palaemon carinicauda | reverse complement strand
CAATAAAAAAGTAACAGTAGATAACAGCGGAAACATGACCAGAATAACGACCAAGGAAGCCTGTATTCTTGTCTCCATTTCTTCTCGATAAACGGTGTGTCAGCGTCACTTCTCTCCAAAGCAAATTCGTCGATAGTTAGGAATCAGTCAATACTGATACAGCCCCGAGCGTTTCACAGAGGAGCGGCAACTTAATTAATTTTCTTTTATCAGCAGCAGCTTGTCCATCATTCGAAATGTCGCGGTCTTATTACCTGCCTGATGTTTCTCTCTGCCTTTGCACACCTGGTGGTTTTCTTCTTATTGTTTTTGTAAGTAAAAATTTGTTTCTTAATTTATCCTCGTTTAGCTGTTATTTTTGCTTTCTATTTAAACTTGTTACATATAGCCATTTATTTTTCGGTGTCTTGGTGTGCTATAGTTAATAATATTCAAGATTAATCAATACGATTTGTTGTTTATTGTGATTTAATATGATGATAATGATAAGTCTCTCTAGAAACCGTTTGCTTTTAGGATTTTTTTTTTTTTTTTTTTTACAAAATAGAAAACAATTTTGTCAGATTTTGCGCTGGAGAGAGAAACAAGGGAAGTCATTCCAGGTTTGCTAAGTGATTCAAGGAAAAGTGTAATAAGAAGTGTTATTTGAGAAAATATGAATATATCCGGGAAAGGGAGAGAAAGAATCTAAGGAATGGGTTAGGAGTATTCCATCTCGATAACGGTGAGATTCACCTCGAGGAAGTTATCCTTCCTTCTTTGAATATGGTATAATGGCATATGTTTTCACGGACTGACTACGAAGCACGAAAATTAGGAGATGTGCAGTATGATTGTATTTTTTGAACCTGTTGATGATCTCAGAAAGCTATTAAAAAAAAAAAAAATCTTAGTCCATAAGACAATTCTACGTAAACGTGTAGTCTCGGTGAGTAAAAAAAATTTTAGGCTCTAAGACAATTCTACGTATAAATGTTGCCTCAGCAAATAAAGAAAAATCTTTGGCCGTAAGAGAATTCTACGTAAACGAGGAGTTACGGTAAATAGAGAAATATTTTAAGCTTTAAGACATTCTACGTAAAAGTGGAGCCTCAGTAAATAAATAAAAATCTTTGGCTATAAGACAGTTCTACATAAACGCGGACTTTCGGTAAATAAAGAAAAAATTTAAACTACAAAATAATTATACGTAAAAGTGGAGTCTCAGTAAACAAAAAAAAAAAAAAAAAAATGTTGTCTCGGTAAGTCAAGAAAAATTTTAAGCTATAATGCAATTGTACGTAAAGGTGGAGTCTCAGTAAATAAAGAAAAATCTTTGGGTATAAGACAATTCTACGTGAATGTGGAGTCTCGGTAAATAAAGAAAATTTCAAGCTATAAAATATTCCTACGTAAAAGTGGAGCCTCGGTAAATAAAGAAAAAAATATGCTATAAGAAAATTTTACGTAAAAGTAGAGCCTAGTAAATAAAGAAAAAACTTGGACTATAAGATAATTATACATGAAAATGGATCCTTGATAAATAAAGGAAAATCTCAGGCTATAAGACAATTCTACGTAAAAGAGTACCCATGATAAATGGAGAAAAATCTTAAGCTATAAGACAATTCTTCATCAAAGCGGAGCCTCAGTAAATAACGACAAATCTTAAGCAATAAGGCAATTATATGTGCAAGTGGAACCTCGATAAATAAATACAAATTTTAAGCTAAAAGAAAATTACACGTAAAAGTGGAGCCTCAGTAAATGAATAAAAAATTGAAGCTATGAGACAATTCTATGTAAAAGTAGAGCCTTGTAAATAAAGAAAAACACTAGCCTATAAGATATTATACGTAGAAGTGCAGCCTTTATAAATGAAGGAAAACTTTAGGCTATACGACAATTCAACGTAAAAGTGCACCCTAGATAAATGAAGAAAAATCTTAAGCTATAAGACAATTCTCCATAAAAGTGGAGCCTCTGTAAATAAGGAAAAAAATTGAGTTATAGGACAATTCTACTTAAAAGTGGAGCCCAAGTAAATAAAGAAAAATCTCAAGCTGTAAGAAAATGCCACATCAAAGCTAGACGAGGAGTGTCAAATGTGAAATGGATTATTATCTCGATTGAAAAAGTTACAAAAATGATTTTTAATTATGATAAGAGATCGTTTTTTTTTTTTTACGTTATATAATAACATTCAAACTATTCCTGTCAGATTCAAGTACATATATCAAATAGCATATCTATTAGCAAAGGTCGTTAGCATTGACCTCTTGATGGCGGTGATAGTTGACAGGTGGATTGTCAAATACGTGTTTTTTATGACTTATGGGGGACAAAAGAACTTGGAATTCTTTAGTAGTCTGTATCTCACAAAAGTCCAAAAATAGGAATTGTAATGTCTAACAACTCCCTTTCAATTTGCAAATCTGTACTAAAATTCTCTATGGGATTAATGAAGTATTTATGAAAGTTCTCTTAGTATGTTAGAATTTAAATGCTTAATTTGCAATTTCCGGGAAAGATATCAGTAGATTAAAAACACATTTTAGACCGTCAGGAATGTCACTTGGCAAACAAATTATATAACGTTCCTTATTTTTCTATATATATATATATATATATATATATATATATATATATATATATATATATATATATATATATTATCACTAGCCAAGCTACAACCCTAGCTGGAAAAGCAAGATACTATAAGCCAAAAGGGCTCCAATAGGGAAAAATAGCCCAGTAAGGAAAGGAAATAAGGAAATAAATAAATGATGAGAACAAGTTAACAATAAGTTATTCTAAAACAGTCAAAACGTCAAAACAGATGTCCTATATAAACTATTAACAACGTCAAAAACAGATATATCATATATAAACTTTAAAAAAGCTCATGTCAGCCTGGTCAACATAAAAACATTTGCTCCAACTTTGAACTTTTGAAGTTCTACTGATTCAACTACCCGATTAGGAAGATCATTCCACAACTTGGTAACAGCTGGAATAAAACTTCTAGAATACTGTGTAGTATTCAGCCTCATGATGGAGAAGGCATGGCTATTAGAATTAACTGCCAGCCTAGTATTACGAACAGGATAGAATTGTCCAGGGAGATTTGAATGTAATGGATGGTCAGAATTATGAAAAATCTTATGCAGCATGCATAATGAACTAATTGAACGACAGTGCCAAAGATTAATATCTAGATCAGGAATAAGAAATTTAATAGACCGTAAGTTTCTGTCCAACAAATTAAGATGAGAATCAGCAGCTGAACACCAGACAGGAGAACAATGCTCAAAACTTTTTAGAATGAAAGAATTAAAAAAATTCTTCAGAATAGATTGATCACCAAAAATCTTAAAAGACTTTCTCAATAAGCCAAGTTTTTGTGCAATTGAAGAAGACACAAACCTAATGTTTCTCAAAAGTAAATTTTCTGTCGAGAATCACACCTAAAATTTTAGAAGAGTCATACAAATTTAAAGAAACATTATCAATACTGAGATCCGGATGTTGAGGAGCCACCGTCCTTGACCTACTTACAATCATACTTTCAGTTTTGTTAGGATTCAACTTCATACCCCATAATTTACACCATGCACTAATTTTACCTAATCTCTATTAAGGGATTCACCAACCCCAGATCTACATTCAGGGGATGGAATTGATGCAAAGAGAGTAGCATCATCTGCATATGCAACAAGTTTGTTTTCTAGGCCAAACCACATGTCATGTGTATATAGTATGAAAAGTAATGGGCCAAGAACACTACCCTGTGGAACACCGGATATCACATTCCTATACTCACTATGGTGCCCATCAACAACAACTCTGAGATCTATTACTTAAAAAATCAATAATAATGCTAAGAAACGATCCACCCACTTCCAACTGTTTGAGTTTGAAAATAAGGGCGTCATGATTAACACGGTCAAAGGCAGCACTAAAATCAAGGCCAATCATACAAACTTCCTGACCACAATCAAGGGATTTCTGTACAGCATTTGAGATTGTAAGAAGGGCATCACATGCTCCAAGGCCTTTTCAAAAACCAAATTGCAAACTAGGGAATAGATGATTACCTTCAGCAAACCTATTAGGATGTTTTGCCAGAAGACGCTCAAAAACTTTAGATAATATGAGTTATGGAAATTGGGCGGTAATCAGTAGGACTTGAGCTACCACAAACACATTTACATAGAGGAGTAACATTACCAATCCTCCAACAAGTGCTAAAAGCTCCTCTTCTTGCTGACTTGTGCAAAATAACAGATAACTTTGGAGCTAAGAAATCTGCTGTCTTTATAAAAAAACAATGGAAAAATACCATTTGGGTCTACGCCTCCATAAGCATCAAGGTCCATCAGCAGAGCTTTAATTTCACGAGATCGAAAAGCTAAACTAGTTAGTTTAGCCTCAGGAAAACATGAATGAGGAAGTTCAAGTTTTTCATTACTCTGTTTACTGTCAAAAACATCAGCCAAAAGGGTTGCTTTCTCCTTTGGACAGTGAGTGACTGAGCCATCTGGTTTAAGTAAAGAAGGAACTGTTGCATCTACACCAAAGAGGGTAGATTTAAGGGTAGACCACCATTTATGTTCCTGAGTTGTACCAGAAAGGGTTTCTTTTATGGTTAAATTGTACTCCTTTTCAGTTGAGGCATAAACTCTCCGAGCAAAAGCTCGAAGCTGAGTATAGTTATTCCAAATCAAATCTGATCTGTTAGCCTTCCAAAGATGATAGGCCTCCTGCTTCTCTAAATAAGCACGTCTACAATCATCATTGAACCACGGTTTGTCCTTCACTCGGTACCTTAGCACACGAGAAGGGATACGCCTATCAATTATGTTGACTATATTCTCATTCAAAGGGACAACAGGGTCTACACTACTATATAATTGTGACCAATTCAAGCACAAAAGATCATGCAAAATCCCATTCCAGTCTGCTTGGGATTTCACATAAATTTTACAAGAGTATGATATATCAGGGACAGGCTGCTCAGTCTTCACTACTAATGAAATCAAGGCATGATCAGATGTCCCGACTGGAGAACCAACCTTACTAGTTATAACGCCAGGGGAGTCAGTGTATACGAGGTCCAAGCAAATACCAGACCTGTGGGTAGCTTCATTTATGATTTTCTTACAGCCTGATTCAGAGGCAAAGTCTAAAGCTCTTAAGCCATGGCGATCGGTAGGAGAGATAGAACTTAACCACTCCCTATGGTGTGCATTAAAATCACCAACAAAGACAAAAGAAGCCTTTCTATCATCTTCTTGTATCTTAGCCATAATGGTAAGAAGACAATCGAAAATAGAATCATCCATGTCTGGATTACGGTAGATCGAACACAAATAAAAGTTGTTATGCCTGCCACAAACTTTTATTACCTGAATCTCATGACATCCACATTGATTGCAAGACTTATGAGAAGCAGGGTACTTAGTCCTATTATACACAGCCATTCCCTTGGCCCTAGGGATGGCATCAAGTATCAACATTATTGGCTTCTTAAAACCAGTTATAAGGAGCTCAGATGAGTGCCTCATATTAGAAAACAAAGTTTCTGAGTACTAAAGAATATCATACTGTCTGGACGCAACTGTAAGGTCGTGAATATTTTCATGAAGACCACGAATATTGCAATACAGAAGACGACATGAACGAAATCTACGACGCTCTGGTCCTGGACTTCGCTCAATGTCTCCAGATAGCATAAGAATTAATAGAAATAAAAAAGAGACATCATACTTAAAAACTAGATTAACAAAAATTATAACAAAAACAATATGTACAGAATTGTAAATAAAGTGATTGATGAAACCCCCATGACTATAGTAAAAAGTCGGAAAAACTGGTCAACATGGAGGAGCCGATACACCATGCAAGGCTAAATACCCTCCAGGATAGCCACTTCAACTAAACGAAGGACAGTAAGGATGGTTTTGAGAAGAAAAAGAATCAGAAAAGGAAAAGACAACCTCTTAATAAACCACCAGGCATCCATGACCCTACTATTAAGCCTGCCCAACATTCCACTTCAAAAAAAACAAGAGGAAGAAAAAAAAATAATACGAGAATAAGATAGAATAGTGTGCCCGAGTGTACCCTCAAGCAAGATAACTCTAAACCAAGACAGTGGAAGACCATGGTATAGAGGCTATGGCACTACCCAAGACTAGAGAAAAATGGTTTAATTTTGGAGTGTCCTTCTCCTAGAAGAGCTGCTTACCATAGCTAAAGAGTCTCTTCTACCCTTACCAAGAGGAAAGTACACTGAACAATTGCAGTACAGTAATTAACCCCTTGGGTGAAGAAGTGTTTAGTATCTCATTGTTGTCAGGTGTATGAGGAAAGGCGGTAATATGTAAAAAATAGGCTAGACTATTCTGTGTAAGTGTAGGCAAAGAAAAAATAAGCCGTAACCAGAGAGAGGGATCCAATGCATTACTGTCTGGCCAGTTAAAGAATCCAATACCTCTCTAGTGGTAGTATCTCAACGGACGGCTGGTGCCCTGGCCAACCTACTACCTATATATATATATATATATATATATATATATATATATATATATATATATATATATATATATATACTTTTTTACCATACATATAGGGTCCTTTTAGCATTCTCTTTCTTACCATGATACTTACGTAGTTGATGGTGAATAACGAACTCCATGTTTTTTTAATGTCTTCAAGGTTTATTTCATTTGTATAAAAGAAGCCACCACCATGTGCAAATTTGAACCACAACACTAAGAACAACGGAAAATCTATTCAACATTATCTCTCTTTGCGTTATTTGGATAATGTACATTCTGATTCCCGAAGGGATATAAGAAGAAAGAGTAACCTTTAACCTGAAGGAATTATATTAGTTTTCTGGTTTAATAAGAAACATGATGGTAGTCACCACCCTATACCAAAGTTTAATACTTTTGTTACTATTTTTTTACAACTATATGTTAACATATTACAATTATTTTGGAAATAAAATTTAAAAGATGCCCTGAATTCCAACATTTAGTTACTAGGCAAGCACAATGTTATATTCTCTGCCTAAGGCAGTCATTTGAATGGCAAATGTTATCAGAAATGGATGTCCCTGATGGCTTTATCGCCCTCTGGTTCGTCTTTTATTCCCGTCCATCGATGTTTACGATTCCCGATTAGAAGATATCATTCGTTGTTCCAAGCAATCTGCATGATTAGTTTGCTGGTGAATTTAAAATATATTGTTGTGGAAGTCCTATGTTACGATATTTTTGTTTTGTTTTGGGGGGTTAAACAGAATTATTTTATTCTTTATTTTCCTTACTTTCGTAAGCGAAAGGGGCTTCAATTTATTGTTTAATTATAAAGTTCCATTTAACCTTGAATTACTTTTATTTTTTTTTTCAGCATTTTTGCAACACGTCAGGTATACTTCGAAGTCTAAAGTACCATTACCACACCTTTAGGATTTATACACAATAGGTTAAAGGAGTCTTTAAATTTATTAAAAAATATACAATCGATAGCTTCATAATTCTTCATAGGATATATTTACTTCAACGTAACCTTAGGTGAACATTCTTATAATATTTTTTCTTTTCTTTTTGGAAGCCATCTCACTCTCTCCCTGTAACTCTAACGAAATTAAAAGTTTCTTGTCAAATGACCTCTCCTCCATATTCGCCTACATCAGTTATCCTTTATTGTGTCTTACTGAGCACATTAAATCCCTCAGCCCCAATATAGGGGAAGGAAGTTTCAAGGGCACAGAATATAATGATGTTTACAGAAAGCTTTAGGTCACGAACCGGGTGAGGCAACACCTGGGAATATGCAACATGGGGGGGGGGGGGGGGGTTTGTCTTCCTGGGATGTGATAAAGCAGTGGAATATAGTAATGGTTTTAATAGATATTGAGATAGATAATTGAATAAATAGATTTTTTCGTTGGTTGAAAACGATAGGTGTAACTAAAGATACGTAAATGGTGAATCCAAAGCCACACATTAATAAAAAGTACTTTAATAAATTAGGCAATCGGCCCAAAATTAGGACCAAACCACTTATTAACACGTTCATACGCATACTTGCATACAATCGCCGAGTCGTACAAACACCCTCGCACTCTGATTTTCATGTATCCATGGTGTTTATGGTGTACTTAAGTTTGCTTAGTTACTGCCAGGAAATTGTAATACTACAGTATATAGGAAAAATACGCTCGTAGCGCGGTTAAGTTACATATTGTATTGTAATTTTCAGGAAATGTGTATATAATTTATAGCAGTGGGTTTTTAGCTTTGTATAAAACTTTATTGTCTTTACGTTTTTGAGGAAAACTTAGTGGTATCTTTTACATTTTGGTAATTATCTTCTCATAGTTTCTTGCCATTTTCACAATGATGCGGATCCTCTCGTGATTGTCACATTTTCAAACATAATATTATGACAAGTATAGTTAATTCTATTTATGGTTGAGCACCAGAATAAAGATTTGCATGAGCAGAAATAATGACAAAAGCCCTTTGTTTTAGCCTTAACAGAAAAATATAAAACAGGCGCATCTAGCATGCTAAGAGTATTGAAGAAAAGTATGGTAAAAATTAATAGCTATTACGTTGATTATTTCCATCAGAAGCTAAATATATTGATCAAAAGTAACTTCCGAGGTAACTTTGCCAGGACCCAAATAATTATAATTCTTTACCTGTATAGGATTAAGCAAATGTGTTTTACAATTTTCGTTAACAGTATTTAGATGTTGAACAGTTTTACTAACATGGAAAAGTATGAATTATATAAGAATCCAGTGATTTTCAATCTTCTTCAAGGGAGAATCTAGAAATAGGTAGGTTCACTAGGTCAATGGCACGGTTGGAGGAAAGCTGAAAATGTTTATCATGGATATAATTAATATAAGAACGTTACATTTCCGAGCGCTAGAGAGTGAACTTATTTGTAGTACATTAAATATTTTAAGTTGAATATTTAGCTGATAGAGGCTTCTTTATGTAAAAATTCAGTCAAAGGACAGTAGTTACAAGTTAGATTGTGTAGTTCAAGAAAATTCATCGTGAACCATGCCAGACGACCAAGGTTCCTACCAAGTATGAAATCTCATCACGCCAAGATGACAAGCCGCCAGTGTTTGCAAGGTTAAAACGTTTGGTCTCAATCTTTGTCAAAAAGCCTCAAGCACATGTTCGTCACTTCTACACATCATCCTGAAGAAAGATGGGTCCTTACACTCTTCTGGGAATTACAGGCATCTTAATGTGAAGACGGAACCGTATCTCTACCCTATTGCCAACATCACTACCCACCTTTACATTTCCAAAGTATTTCCATCCCTCGACGTCTGAAGGGGTAATATCAGGTGCCCATGAACCAAAAAGACATCCCCAAGACCGCCATCACCACCTCCTTTTACACATATACTTTTAATTACTCCTGCTTTGGCCTTCTTATTGCAAGGGCCACATTTCAACGACTCGTGGATAGCATTTTAAGAGACCTCCCCTTCTGCGTATGTTACATAGATGTCATACTAGCATTCTGCCCCTCCTAAGAAAACCACTTACGTCACCTACAGATCATCCTTGCTTGACTACAGCAAAACGGCCTTATAGTAAGCTTTAGTGTCACCTTTGGTGCCAAGAAAGTGGCATTCTTGGGTCATCATGTCTTTCTTGTGGCTGTCCATTCCCCTCCCCGAGATGATACCAGCAGTTCAGAAATTCCCTTGCTCTCACCGTTCCCATGCCAATTGCACCCCTCTTATTCTCCACTAATACCGATGGCTTTGCTATAGGTGCAGTACACAAATAAATGATCAATGAATCACCCCACCCATTGGCCTTCTTCAGTAGAAAACGTTTCAGGGCAGAATCCAGCTACTCTACCTTTAACTGCAAACTATTGGTGGTGTATTTGGCTGTCTGTCACTTCTGCCACTTCTTAGAGATCATGTCCTTCATCATTCACATAAAGCACATGCCCATAGTGT
>NC_090746.1:26718872-26723872 GCF_036898095.1 Palaemon carinicauda | reverse complement strand
TTTTTTCGCTGCTGTCGCGCGTGGCAACGTTTTGCCGCTTGTATGTCACTACACTAAACATACTACAATCGGCAAACCGTTGCCGCGCACGGCAGTGGCGAAAAAAATCACGCCAACATGTGTTACCCTATGGGACCTGACATACTAGAGAAACCGACGCCGCGCGCGGTCGCGGTCGCCGCTGTCTGTTTTTTTTCTGCCGCTCATGTTGGCGGAAAAATAATGCCGCGACAGCGCGCGGTCGCGGTTTTCAGAGTCAACACATGTTAAGCTAAGGCAACTGACATACTATGCCGCGCACGGCGGCGGTAAAACATTTATCTTTTCTGGTATATATATATTTCTACTAATGTAAGTATGTTGAAAATCTCTTCTATTATTTCCTTATATTTTCATTGCTTCATTATTAATGCCAATTTCACCAATATGGGTAGAAGTGGCTTTAAACTAACAAGATAATACTATTATTATATAATTACACAGTACTATCTATTGCAATATTTATCGCGAAAAGCAAAACTGTATTTAACCGTTTTTTAATATAATTCTCACAGCTCGCTATCAACCCAAAGTTGACAACCCTGCCTGTGATGACTTTGATCTGCAGTAGCTTCGAAGATATCAAAAGCGAACCTTTTTGAATATGTCTGCGGAAGTGATTATTTCTATGGTATAGCAACCGTCTGCCATCTGGGACAAGGGTCGGTTTGCCGCTATATTATGTCAGGTTCAAACTTTCGCGGTTTGCCGCTTGTATTATGTCATTAGCTTAAACTTTCCATTCGCAATTGTAAACACGCCGATAACAGGAGGAGGACAGCAGAGCATTCATACGTCAAAGCCAATCTGTTCTACGTGACTGCTGTCTGGTGCTTCACTTATGGCAGGCCTGGCAAATTGTCCTCGTGGCTGGAAGACTGCTTTTGTTTATATTAATGTATTTCTAAATTTTCACAATAAGAATAAGAGATGATAGATTTTTTCTTGACTGCAAACTATCTCACTAACTAGCTTCATCAAACATATTTAACAATTTACCTATTCTACTGATCTCCTTATATATATATATATATATATATATATATATATATATATATATATATATATATATATATATATTACTTATCAGTCACAAAACTGCACGTGACATATATTAAAGGGTAAAATCGACAGGAAACAGGAAAGGAAAAGACCAGGTACCAAGCGCTTTCGTGTATTACGTACACTTCTTCAGGGTAGTTTGTACCCTGAAGAAGTGTCCGTAATACACGAAAGCGCTTGGTACCTGGTCTTTTCCTTTCCTGTTTCCTGTGGATTTTACCCTTATATATATATATATATATATATATATATATATATATATATATATATATATATATATATATATATATATATATATATATATATATATATATATATATATATATATGAGAGAGAGAGAGAGAGAAGAAGTGCATAGGGTAGCTGTTTGTGTGTCTCCATTCATAAAGTCGCTATACGACTGGAGTTTCTAGTAACTACGTCATACTACAGTAGAGTATCAATGAGTGGGAGGGCCTTTAGTAATGACGTCTACATAGTCTCTCTGGGTGCGTCTAAATTTAGCTAAGTTACCCTTTCAATTTCTTAGTTTTACTCTGGTAAGTGCCTTTATTATTCATATTAGACATTATTGCATATTTTGCCAATTAGGCTGTGGATTCAAATTGCTATTTCCAACATGTGACCCATATCCGATGTTTTGGTAGGATTTTATCAGCGAAAATCAATTGGACACGGCCAAGAAATGCATAGGAGACAGCTTTCAGGAGACACAAGGAAATAAACAAATAAAGAGTAAATAGTGAGTTGATAGTTACAAGAGATGAACTCGAACAATGGTTTAGCAATATAAATCAACAGAAACTTAAATTTATAAGTTTGATTTAACTTAGTTTTTAAATGAGGATAAATGAGGATAGAACATCGAGATCATGGTGAAAGGCAAAATTTTTTTTGGCCGTTATAAAATTATTTTAAAAGGGATCTCTGCTCAGATTAAAATTTTATCGACGAAAGATGAAAATGGCCACCTCTGTTTTGTAATCGTTTTTTATTAAATTGATTTTTATTATTAAGATTTTGCAATGCTTTTGTGGTTTTAATAGGCCTGACTCGAAAAGCGAAAAATTAGTATCTGAAATTAAAATGCTTCCTCAGAGTTAAGTAAAATTATTTTTCATAATCCTGAGTTTTTTTTCGTCAACAGCTGGCAGCTCGACAAAAATGGTCATCGATTACGAAATTCGTAACTAGTAGACTGTTTTTTTTAAAAAATTATGTTTATGTTATCTATATAGGAATACACATCACTTAAGTTCACTAAAAATAATTGTAAGTTAAGCTCGATAGAAGTTATTTGTTTATTTTTTTTTTTTATTTTTTTTTTTTTGCGAAAGAAACTATTTTTTCAAGTATGCCCTTAGAAAACAATATGGTTGTGATTTCCAATTTACTTGAGGAAAGGCAGAAACATACAGTACATTTTTTGCTTAGATACGAACATGCTGCATTGTTTGCAGATGTAGGGTCATATAAGAATGGATTCAATGGTGACATGTGATTAACCTAGGTTTGACTATCTCTAATCGTATGCATATATATATATATATATATATATATATATATATATATATATATATATATATATATATATAAATATATATATGTATATATATATATATATATATATGTATATGTAAAACATCCTTTATGAGTTTTGAAGATGCTATCATTTGGTTTTACTACAGGTCGATGACGAGAGCTGGGAGACCTAAGCTACAAACTAAGTTCTGGAACCTGATCTTTGATGGCTCAGGCTTTTTATAAGAATACCTCCATTGTATCCTTGGCAACTATAAATTCTCTCTCTCTCTCTCTCTCTCTCTCTCTCTCTCTCTCTCTCTCTCTCTCTCTCTCTCTCTCTCGAATTGACACATTTAAAGTATCGGTTGCAAGGGATTGGTATGTGGTGGTCATCCGACTTTTGAGAGGATATCTTATTATTACATCTTTCTTTACTGTTAGGCAGGGATCAAGATGGAGAAAGAATGCCAAGAAGGTGGAGGTGTAGGAGTACCGGATGAGCTCCTGACTTGGTAAAAGTTGTTGGTCTCCACGTGGGTGTAGGTTATGGAGTTGTCACTTTAACCCCTCGACCATTGACAAGTCACCTAGAAACTGTTGCTAAGGTCACTACTTTTATGTTTTCCCAATCTTTTACATCATCTTATGGATATATTTCGGTGACTTTCGTTAATCTGTGACAAGAAGAGAACAAGGAATGAGCCATGTTTAAAAGGATGTTGCTTTAACTTGATAGCAACATATGGCTAGTTGCATAACCAAGAATCCCGTTTTCCTCACATTCCCCCTTCTATAGACGAGCCGTTTGAACCTGAATTTGCATAATGAGGAATCTCATACATTCTCTATGAGTTACCCTTTAAAACTGTTCCATGGATGACCTTTTACTGGAAACTTTCAGTGCAGTTAACAGCCCTACCAATGTGTGTTTGTTGTCTCCAATTTTTGACGTCCAGTAAAATTGAAAATTAAATATTCAAAGGCGAGGTACAACATTTAGACATTCTAGTAGTCAGCTACTGAAGTGGAAGTTAACAGAATGTTACTTTTTGACTATTGGTTTGATTAACAAAGTGTTATTAGAGTTCATCATACGTTTTTAAACAAGTCAGGGATATTTGATGAAAAAAAATGTGCTATTCGCTTTAAATCTAGCAAGGAATCGTTTTTAAAGAATGAGATCTGAACTGTGTCCTAAATTTCATAACTTAATTTTGATCAGATGACTGGAAAATAATTTTTCTTGAAATTAGAACTCTTCGTGTGTTTTGTCATATTTCATAAGGTACTTATTGAATTATGTTTCATTGTTTTATTTTATTTATTAGTCGGTTACTCTTATTTTGTACGTTGCTTCTGCCTTTATTGAAATATAAGCATTCCATTAGTGTGATTGTTGCTAATTTAGCTCAAAACTTTGTGGCTTTTTAAATTGAGAATATATGAACAGTATTTGGACATAAGTAATTAGACGTATTCCCGACAAACTATCCCTGTTAACAGTCGCACTCCGTAATTTGATTTCTGTAGATTCAGGCGAACATTCACGAGGATTTTGTTTCAATGATTAATAAACCTCAGCACGCTTCTATTCCAGTATGAATTGTATTAGATAAAGTCCCCCCCCCTCAAAAGAAAAGCGATACTAAAAAAATTACGGTGTTTTCTTTATGGAATGGAACCCATTCAGTGAAACAAAAGGACTACAGTACTGCTATTTTCTATGGCTCACTTGTCTCTTAAAAATGAAATACATTTCGTTTATTATGTTAACGTGTATTTTTAGGTCATAAAGTGTTGCACTTGAAAGCGGTTATTCAAAACATAATCTGATTATCGATGCGTTAATGAAAATAGCGTAAATAAGTATCGATCATCATGCTAATGAATATGATAATGAAATGGCTAGAAGTGAGGAAATTTTGATAAATACTGAAAATAGAAAGGAGAAAATTTATCAGGATTTGCATAAAAGGTGAGGTATTGAATAAGGAATTTATAATTTTTGTCATAACGTTAATTTAATCACACTTTTACTTTTTTTTTTTTAATATATTTTACAGTTTCCTATTTTTTACCTCCTGAACAGGTTTGGCGATGATAATATTCCTCCGTCGTAATATTATTTAGGATCTAATGGTTCTGAGAATAGATAATGTAAAGTGCTAATTATTCAGTGATTGAAGAGTAGATTAAATTATGGTTCAAGTAATAAGCATTTCAACACGCAAAATGATACTTTTTTTTAGATATCGCTTTATTATGATGAAGATATATTCAAACATTATCTTTTTCGATTTCATAGAAAAAGTTATAGATAGATTATAAATGCCTGCATATATATATATATATATATATATATATATATATATATA
>NC_090746.1:26701372-26703872 GCF_036898095.1 Palaemon carinicauda | reverse complement strand
CCGATGAAGAATTTTTTTATATTGTGTTTCGGGGGGTAATATCAAATAGATTCAAAATAATGATAAGAAAATGCTTTTTATATTTCCATAGGCTTTCAAAGGCTTACCACTGTTTGAAAACATTGGTTAGGTATTAAAAGAAAAAGAAAAAATTAAATGAATAAGTACCTTTGAACACTTACCGGATGGATCGTAAGAGACTCCATTAAAGTCACTGAAGCAGGGTATGGCCCTCATCCTTCCGGGAGACGTTTCTGGCCAACAAGACACTCCATCGAACTTAACGGGGCAAGCCGTCGGGTCATGGTCGGGCTCAAGGATGGAAGTTATGTACTCATAGAAACATTGCTGTAACTTTAGGTTGTCATCTGTGGTATTGAAAACGTTGGATTGTTCCATAAATTTGCCCATTAACTCTTCCTGAACTTCACTAATAGCTTCTGACACCCTGCCAAAATTCACTAACTCATCTTCATCATCACCCGCTGGAATGCTAGAAATGTCACTCTCTCTTGAGGAGGAATCCGCCTGAGCAAAGTAGTCTTCGTTTTCGGCTGGGACCGACAGAGAGGGCATGGTGTAGCTTAGGTCACTGTATGAACCACTTATTCACATCACTCAAGTATTATGAAAGGAGGGATTACAATACTCTCTTTTTTTTGGAATACCAACCTTTCTTATGTTGGTTTACATTGCTGAAAAGGAGTGCCAATGACGTGTGTTTCTGCTCAATGCTTTTTCACTTATCAGAGGAGATCCTTCTTGACAGTGATGCTTTTGGTCATCTTCCTCTGCGGCCGGAACTCCGGTAACACTAGGAAAACACCGTTTACTTATATCTGTCTCGTTCATCATTGCTGAACACTTTACCGCCCTTCAGATCTGCAATAGAAAATTTTAGAGTTAAAAACTGATAATTTTAAAGTAGTAAACTGACACAACAATGATAGAATAAAAATTCAATTGATTGATTGCTAAAGTCTTTAAAGATATTCTCTTTATTAACCTCTGTATTAACACGCATCTATCATATATATATATATATATATATATATATATATATATATATATATATATATATATATATATATACAAACTAGTACGCAACGTTTTATGTCATTCAAAAAGGTGCTATTCCTTATGAGGGAGGCTCTCTTATGCGGGTGGTTCTCTAGTGATACCCATTCGGCTGTCAATATGTATTTTAGCTTCAACTTTTCAGCCCAATACTCGGTTTCTTCTTGGCCGCAATATATTATATTTGACTTACAATTTTTCATAAGACATTGACCTAATTCACTATTTACTTTAGGTCATCAAAGTGGCATCTAATAGAATGGGTTTCAAGCGTTTCATCTCGCCATTAAACCGAAGACTGTCTCTTTCAAACTGGGTATGTAGCATAACCACAGAGCCTCTGGGTAACCTGATGGATGATGGTAAGATTAGAGAAGACTGGGAATGCTTAAATCGTATACAGAAGCCTAGGTAGGTGGAAAGCTATGAACAGATTGTTGAGCCAATTCCCTTCTATTAGAGTGAATAGCAGACCATAAATGTGAATGAAAGTGAAGAGGTTGAGACTTGAAATGATCTTGAGCAAAATTAATGTGATGAGAAATGTAGAGTTGCATGAAGGGGCTTAAGCAAAATTGATGGGATAAAAAATGTAGAGTTGCATGAAAGGTGTTATAAGGATTAGACTTTTTTTTGATGGGGTGTGGACTTTTGGCGAAAGTGTATGAAAATAGCGAAATGAAATGAGCGCATAATTCAGGAGCACTAAAGGTTTAAGAGGAGGAGATGTTGGATAGGCGTTGTGAAGGATAGGTTTAAAAAAAAAGGCCTTAAATTCCAGAAAAGTCACGTGTGTGTGTGTATATAAGATAGGGGTGATTGGCAAAGTCTGTGGGTGTTTTGAGGATGGGGCCTGATTTGATGCGTTCCTCGTGAAGTTATGTGCTGGTAATGCTATCGGAGTTTGACGTCATAGATGGTCTATTTACGTTTTAGCATTGAAGTAAATTATGAATAAGGCATTGTATATTTTTTATTTTTAATGCCATCCCCTACAGAGAACACACTTAGTATTGAATGTTTGTATTTGGATCCTTTCTGGTAGTAGTTTGGCCAGGGCACTAACCACCCGTTGAGATACTACCGCTAGAGAGTTATGGGGTCTTTTGACTGGTCAGACAGTACTACATTGGATCCTTCTCTCTGGTTACGGTTTTTTTCCCGTTGACTACACACACACTGAATAGTCTGGCCTATTCTTTACGTATTCTCCTCTGTCCTCATACACTTGACAACACAGATTACCAAAGAATTCTTCTTTACTCAAGGGGTTACTGCACTAATTGTTCAGTGGCTACTTTTCTCTTGGTAATGGTAGAAGGGACTCTTTAGCTATGGTAAGCAGCTCTTGTAGGAGAAGGACACTCCAAAATCAAACCATGGTTCTCTAGTCTTAGGTAGTGCCACAACCTCTGTACCATGG
>NC_090746.1:26696372-26698872 GCF_036898095.1 Palaemon carinicauda | reverse complement strand
GTATTGAAGATCCTCTCGGTATATTTCTGTGAATGTTTGTTATCTTTATTTATATGTGATGGAATAGACTCAGTATTGCAGATAGACACCCAAACGTTGAATTGGTACTTCAGGAATTCTATTTCGAGGGGTGCAGGTAGAATTTTTGAAAATGTCTTATATTTCTTATGAATAAACAGTAAATTTCTTGTTACTCGTTACAAGTAATACTTTATTTTTTTAGCTGAAAGTTAAGTGAAAAAAAAAATAAGATAAAGATGAGTATCGTAATCATTATTTCCAATTTCATATTTTTGCATTTACGTCAGTAGAAGTTGTTGCTCATATGAAATTAGGCTATAACGAATAGAATAGATTAAAAGGGAAAAAACACGGTTTTTTTAAGAGATGCATTTTGTATCACAATGACTTTTGTAAAGAGACAAGAATTGCAGTATCTCGAAAAATAAGTAAAGAATAAATTTGTCTTGAATACGGGAATGAATTTGCCATATTTTAACGAAAGGCGTATTAACAAATCGAAATGGCCTGAAAAGGACCAGGAAGCTAAAAAGACGGAATAGGAGGAATAATATGTTTGGAGCTTCTGTAGGACCACAGAAGACGAAAAAAGAAAAGGAGAAAAATTAGAAGCAGATATATCTTGTTTTCCCTTCATCAATCTGAACGTCTAGTCAATATTTCTTTTCACGTTTTATTCGACCCTGTTAGAGAGAAGTGTTTACGCCCCAGGCATTATGCTGATGGTGCTGTTGTTGCTTCTGTTCCCTTCCGAGAAATCATCGGTGTTGATGTTGTTTTCGGATTTGCATCCGAGTGGAATGTTGATTATATTTGTCATATTGATATAATGACTGTTGACGTCTTGATCCTTCGTGTCATTTTCAATTACAGTTTTATGAGTCGTCGCGTACCTGTTGTTTTCCCTCTCTCTCTCTCTCTCTCTCTCTCTCTCTCTCTCTCTCTCTCTCTCTCTCTCTCTCTCTCTCTCGGTGAGGTCCCATTAAAACGTGGCTAAATCTTAGGATATTGTGTACTTTACATTTCTATACATACCTATTACGAAAATAACATTTGCAGTTTTAAGGAGTCTTTGCGGCTTTATATATAATTTTGATATTTAAGGTAGTATCAAAAGGCATACCGCATTGCAATAAGTTCCATCGGTAAGAAGAGAGTAGGTGACTTGCATGGTGTAGAGTTTCCGTGTCTATAAGACGATAAAGATACTGTTGTCGGTAATGAAATCGAGCACCCGATTGTTATAAGCAAAACTTAAAATGGAAGGAAATGAAATGTACTAAAACAGCGAGCGAAACATAACTTTAAAAAAAAAAAAAAAAAAAAGATAATCATCATATTGAATGAAGTATATTTTACTTCTCTCTTAAGCTTTAAGTATTTTATTTGCATAGTTCTGCGTATAGAGAAAGTACAGTGTAAAACCTTGTTGACTAGTACCTATGCAATATCAGTTATTCGAAGTCCTATTTGATGTGATATATGATATCCTAAGGGCCTAGGGCATAAAGACTTCCGGCTATTAGGCACTCTAATAACCCAGCCATTCTCTTTGATGTCATCGAACAGATGGGTCGTTTGAGCGGGGCAGCGAGATTATTGGCAGAATATCTTCGTCGGGGCTCTCCGAATAATCATCGGTGAATAAGAGTACAAATGTTGCTATTTTCTACAGTATGTTTTTGCCTTAGTATATAGATATGAAGAGGGTCCTAGCAATATCGACATGATTTATGAGGATGGTAATGGAAGGGTAAAATGGTTTTCCATATATAACGTAAAATTATTGATAATTCATAAAACGGCCTAAAAAGTACCTGCGACTAGTATTTGGTTGACTGCAGAATGTGAACACCTTATTGAATTCATTCTAACATTAAACGTCAAACAGGAAACAAATTAATATAATTTGACTCGGTGTGAAAGGGTTTTAAGAGGTTACAGGAAGGTGGTACACAAATCTACTAAACGCGGAGACTATTGTCTCTGGTAAGCCTTTATGAGTTGGAAATAAAAGAAGCAACTTTCACCACTTGTGGCAGAATTCGAACTGAAGCATGTAAGGATATAGATTGTGGGGTTACTGCATGTTCTCTGTAACCACTCATCCGACATTTTGAATTCTGCCATAGAAAGTAGAAGTTTCATTCTTCTATTTCACTCGAATATTAAAGCTTACATATGACAAGCATGTTCAAAAAGTAGTAGGAAGTATATTAGTTCAGAAGTTTTTGCGACTATTAGATAATCCATATGTACTTAGTAGAATAAACTAGATTCTCTCTCTCTCTCTCTCTCTCTCTCTCTCTCTCTCTCTCTCTCTCTCTATATATATATATATATATATATATATTTATCGAAAAGTTAGTAGAAGAAAAGAGCACCAATTTGGAAAATCGCGAAGAAGAATAGTAAAGAAAGATAAGAAAAACCAAATAAAAATGAATGAGTCTGTGAACGAATGTGTTACAAGGACGTT
>NC_090746.1:26671372-26691372 GCF_036898095.1 Palaemon carinicauda | reverse complement strand
CGTAATATTTTTTTTTTTTATGCTGGGGCTAATCCATTGGTATTTTGCAAAATGGGATGGTTCGTATTCATTAAGATATGTAATAAACTGATTCCTTCATTTCCGACCACTCTCAGTAAAGGGAAACAATGCTTACTGAATAAATGGATCACTTCCAACAATGATCGTAAATAATGATAATCCAGCCTTCGAAGAACACTCATTAACTGTATTCAAAGATAAAACAAAGCAACCGCTCAAGACATTCCCTACTGTCCTAACCTATCAAACAAAAATCTAATCAAAGAACCTTCAACTATACCAGCAGTCTTTATCACTATAAACAATTAAGAACTCTCTCTGTCTCTCTCTGTCTCTCTCTCTCTTTCTCTCTCTCTCTCTCTCTCTCTCTCTCTCTCTCTCTCTCTCTCTCTCTCTCTCTCTCTCTCTTTTCAATGTGACAATTTCTTTACATACAAAATAGCAAATACTTTGAATAGACTTCCAGCTGATGTAGTAAACAGTAACACGGTAAAAGAGTTCAAGAATACATTTGACAAGTTCATACGAACTCTTAATGCTTAAACTAAATCGCTCTACCAAAGAGCAAATGGAGTCTCCGCGGATGAACTAAAACGTCTTTGGGACATACAAAATCCTTGTAACTCTCTCTGAAGGTTTGGGGAAAGAAAAACATACCTAAAGAAAAAGGTAAAAATCGATCCTCCAGTATAATCTGGGTAATCTCCATATAATTGAGGAAGGTAATATAGATTCCCGTGTGTTAGTGTCCAGTTTCCATTTTTCATACTACGAGTATCTTGTCTTCTTCCTGATATAATTTTATCTTCGACTCTGCATACTTATTTAGTCTTTCCTTTCTTCTCATCTTCAACGTGTTATTTATGCCTCCTGGCTAGTACAGTGGTAACGTGTTTGCTTAGCATTCGCATGGCAGCAGATCGATCCCAGACCGAGGCCATGAGACTAATCTGTTTAAGTGGGAGGCCACTGATGTGCTCGAGCACCACCGTATGGGGTTGGCTTGCCAGGTTGACATCTCGGTATTCATCTATTCTGATGAAACTGGAACTGGAACCAGACAACTTTACTTCTATTTATATCTTTGGTCGTCTAACTCTTTCTCTTGCCTTTTCTTCTTCACCCTCGCTCCCTTTATTTCACCCTTTTCCTGTTTCATTCCAGATGTACTATTTTTTTCATTTTCGTCTCATAATTTAGACTAGAGTTTCTCTCTCTCTCTCTCTCTCTCTCTCTCTCTCTCTCTCTCTCTCTCTCTCTCTCTCTCTCTCGGTACCGTCGATTCGTGCTCTGAACGTTGACGAGACTACACCTCAGCTACAGTTGCTCAGTAGTGGTTCCAATCAGAGAAGGAGAGACGGCGCTGCCCTGCACGGTAGAGTGTCTAGTTGAAGAACACATACACTACAGAGGTCGTATCTTATAACATAACCTAACCTATAAAGTAGTAAATTGAGTAGTTATTTGTATAGTCACAGTAGGCTATTCAAAGGCTAATCAGCTTGCTATTGACAGTACAAACGTCTGATATATATGCTGTGGAGATTGGGAACTTTTGCTTCTCTCAAGTTGGTGAATTGACACCGTCCCCACTCCCCTAGTACTTTAGGCCTATACAGTTGAGTGTGCTTCCTATCCTACCCATTCCCCATCCTTACCCATTAACCAGAATAGATTTTGGTAAAACTCTCTCAATAAATCGCTGTAAAGCAAAAAAATCTATTTGCAATTAGCATTCAAGCCTAGTAAATTCAAATATAAAGTAAATAAGCTATTCATTAGCTAGCAGAAAATTAAAAAAAAAATATTCGTTATAAAGTAAAAGCAAAAGCTATATGCAATTAGCATCCAACCCCTGTAAATTTTAATGTAAATAAGCTATTTTCATTAGTTAGCAGATAAATAACGAAGTAAAAGATGCCTGAAGTAACCATTAAAGATCTGAAGGAAATGCAAAAGGCACTTAAAACTACCACCAAGGTCTGGTCTCTCCTGGGAAGTCATGAAATCTTCCCATGGAAAATATCAAGTGTTACACAGGTACACTGTGGTTTTAAAAGGTGAACGTCTTGAAAAAACCCTCAACCCCGAGATAAAAGAGGAGCTAAAAAAGCTCAATCTAGTTGCAATGACCCTCCCCCACCCCCAGAATACAATGCAGAACGTACCCTAATCCTCAAAGAAATAGATAGGCATATTGACAATATCTCATAGGAATTCCTAATACAAGAAATTGAGGCAAACAACCTTAACATAAAGGTCACGAACCTCCTAAAACTTAAATGGGACAGGATGTCCGTCATAAAGCTAAGAGTAGAAAATGTCAATACGACAAAAAGATATTAAAAGATGGCATCTTAGTTGGAAACCAGTCAATCCCCCACCCCCACCTAGTAGAAAAAGATATCTTTATTGTAATTACCACATGCTATAATTTCTTCAAGTAGAATCATTTAACAAAAGATTGCCCCACAGATAAGAAAACCATCTGCATCAAATGTGCAGAGGAAGGCAACAAATACACAACCTGTAACAAGACTCCAAAATGCATAAACTACAGCGGCCCTCACAAAACCGTGAAAGCCTCATGCCCTATCAGAAAAAATATAGTAATTAAAAAAGAAAAAAAAAAAACGCAGAGAAGATACCAAAACTACACAAAGAGGGTAGACATATGCAAACATTGCTGTCCAAACAATAAACTCCCCCCCCCCTCCCCAAAATGGAGCAACCAACCCAGCACTAGGCCTACCCATAAATGCAATCAGGACGGTATACGCAAACCTAATTAGCACCCACATTCAAGACGCTATAGACCCAGGCTCTTTCCAAGCAACCATTGATGAGATCTACGAACTAAATGGGCTACCGAAGGTAAAACTGCCAAAAAGAATGGCAAAAAACAATAAAGCAATCCTTGCCCACTTAGGGATGACCCTCTCACACCAGGCACAGAAAACCCCTAGAAACTCAACCAGAAGACACAGCAGTGGACTCTGACGAGGAGATAGAGTCTGATGAGGAGGAAGAAATCGAAATTCAGGACGAAAATGAGGAAGGACAGAAGGAAACCCCCAAGGAAGTCCCAACAGCAATCCCCAGTGTAGACCAAACAAAGGCGAATCACAACAGAAACAGTAAAGAGAAAGGAAGAAAAAGAGAACTGTCCCACGAGGAACTCGACATACAGCTATATGTCTCAAAGGAACAACACCTGTGCCCCAAAAAGTCAAAAGACAGGAAAAGAGCAATCACGCTCTTGGGCAGTAACCAAGCAAATGTTACATGGAAGCATAAAAGACTTTTCAAGAAGGGACTTGGTTAACCTGCTTACAGGAAACATAAATGATGACATCACATAAGTGATAAAAATAGAGAAGAAGTGGAGGAATACAACTAAATCAAGGAAGGAATCACCTATTAAACTAAAAACAAAAACAATTACAACACAAGACAAAAGTAGACACTATGGCTTATAATCGCCAATTAATAGAAGAAATCACAATTATTCAACATAATGTCCAAGCATGGTCAACAAAGAAAAATACTCTCACAAACACATACACGAAACTAAACCCAGATATAATACTATTAAACTCTACAAATACTTTCAACGAGGTGAAAATTAAAATCTATACATATAATCTGTACAGAAAGAATACACTAAACGAAAGAAATGCCATAGCAATTAAAACTTCCATTAAACACAAGCTAATAGACGCCTACAATTCAGACATACTAATAGTTCAGATACAAACTACGAAATCAACCACCCAGAAGACCATTCCTCCCAAACATAGATATTTCTCCTCTCATGCACAGCAAGATTCCTACATACATAATAGGAGATTTAAATGCAACCCACTCCTTTATAGGACACACTGACACAAACACAATAGGATATGCATTAAATCCAAACAAAAGCAATAACCTTTTAACTCATATAGGCCCAATGTACACAATGGTAAACAAACTAGATGAACAATACGCCAGCAGACCTGACATCATACTTAAAAACAATAGAGTACACTTAAACTACAACATATCACCAGGACCAATTACAGCATCTGATCATATCTCAATCATAATAAAACTCCCAACAAAACCAGAGAAGTTTCATGCACATTCTAACCACATGGAAATATAAACTGGCGTAATACCTTGTAAACCTGACGTAAGCCCACGTGTTCATACCTCGTATGGGTCATACATCATACTTAATCGAGCTAACATAAGACTTTGTAACAAAATACGTGAAATAAAAAGTTAATTTTTAAAAATAATGTACATTTTCATATACTGACTTGAATGAAAAAATACAATTAAATGAACGACGAAAGTCGTATGTAATTTACATACAATTTCTTAAACCTACATGAGAAACCTTACAAACTGGCTATACATCTCTTAAATACACAAATAGAATACATGAATATATATATATATATATATATATATATATATATATACATACATACATATATATATATATATATATATATATATATATACTCAATGTGTACTAGATTTGAGTACGTCGTAAACCGATGATAGTTTTTCTACAGATCTTGACTTTTCATAGGTAGACTATGATACCTTGTTGTTCGTATGCCTTTGCAAGAAAATTTATCATATTGCCTTTTGCAAGTAAAAATTCGACTAGTAACTAAATAAACAACATCACTTCAAAGTACCCTAAAATATCAGGACACATTACACTCACACACTGTTTCCTAACAGAAATCTTTAGTCGAGAGCGTAAGTGGTGGGAAAAATACTTTTTTAACAGCGCTGTCATATAGAAGATAATTGGAATAGAGCCTTAGATGCAGAAGTACGACCGTACACCGAAATATTTACCAATTGTAAAATCAAACAGGACTGCCTTTGCAAAGACAACTCCTTGCTCAGCGTTGCGACTGAATTGAGGACGACCTGGCCTCGGATAGCAACATCGACGTGTCTAGGCAGCCTAAACCAACAGTAACTAATGGCAGTTCCTCGTTCTATCAATATGACACGTAGAGTGCTCCCGAGGCGATCTCTCGCTTCGTGGAGCATAATCTCTCGCTTCATGGAGCATAATCTGTACTCAAATGTATCAATTTACTCTATTCTACACTCGGTATGAAATAATTTTCTTCATAGAAACACAATGATCTTATCTTCGTATCGAAGATAAACGTTATTTTCGATTATATTTAATCCATATGTAGAAAAGGAAATTTAAAATCCAATATGCGAATGTATGTTTGCATTTAACTCATAGGGACAAGTGGTGTTAAATGTATAGAATCACACAAAAAAGTAAAACAAAATAATTTGTAATCCTAGACCACAGAAAAGATGAAAACGAGTGAGAAATTTGTAATACCAATACAAGCCAATGAGCCCACTCATCTTGTTAGAAGTTCCATGTGAATATTAAAAAACGTGGAAATTGTTGGAACCAGTAATATTTGCATATAAATTTCACTAGTCCAAGTCCTCCAACCAGGCGTTTCGAAAGCTTTAAGATTGGTAGTCTTAAGGTGTATTTGAAGGAACTAGAAAAATTATATTATCATGAAAAGGTTATTAAGAAAAGATGTGAAGAGAATAAAGGGAAAATGTGGCAGGTGTGAAAGGTGGCCTTTTGCGGCGAATGATAATGTAATGATGATTAATCGATAAGAATATTACTGATTGTACAACAATGTATAGAATATAGAAATCCCCTTTTGATGGAATTTGTGGACTATGAAAAAACCTTCGAAAGATTGAAAAAAAGCCAATCAGGCAATGGCTAGATTGAATAAAAATTGCATATAGAAATCAAGATATATATCAGTTTAGTGAGATATGTGTTACTGTATGTATATTAATCATGGTATGACAATGAAACAATCTCCAACAGATTTAGTACATTTGAGAACAAAGCCCTCAGATGAAACTATAAGAGAGATTACTCTCTTATATGGATGAGTTCATGATGAGGGGTAGATGAAGATGGTTTGGGCATGCTCTTCGCACTCCATGAGAGGTTAGTTCACCAAATGTTTAACTTGGCACCACAAGGCATTAGAAGAGTTGGAAGACCCAGACCTACATGGTTAAGGACTATGAAATGTGAAGTAAGAGATGATGAGTGGAGAAGTATTAAATTAAAAGCTCAAGATAGAGAGGACTGGCTAAATCTAACCGAGGCCCTTTGCGTCAATAGGCGTAGGAAATGATGATGATATAGATAAACTATAAAGACCTGCTGTATATCTTTTCCAAGAAAACTACGTTATGCTAATGATATTCTTTGTTTTCCTTTGAGAATATTACCATTATCGCCGAACAAGCGGGATCCATTACGCAAATTCTTGGCTAAAGATGCAGAACAACGTCGGCAATTTTGGTGTAATTTTACACCAGTGAGAAAATTTTCAAATTCATTTTGAAAAATAATGTGATAAATAAGGAATGATTTAATCGAGGGAAAGATAATGGAAAATATGAGAGAAGATTCACTAATTTAATTCTTCATTTATTTCATTGACGTTTTTTATTGTTAACAAGCGATAGAAATAGCAATTTTGCTTCAATAAATCAAAGCTCAGGAAAACTTATAAAAACGTCACAGCCACATTCAAGCAATTGAGAATGATTCATTTATGCTAATATTTTTGAAGAATACTGAAAATCATAATACATTTCTTATGAATACCGACATTGGTGAGCACCGTAATGAAGTTTTAGACCGAGTAGTAATGGAAAAATTAAGTGAGCCGCCAATTATTCTCTTCCACTGGAATTTATTATAATATTTGAGTTCATTAATTATTTTTTCACCAGAGTGTGGATGCAAAATTCAACTAAATAAACACATACACACACACACACACGCATATATATATATATATATATATATATATATATATATATATATATATATATATTGTTTTGAGTAATCTCTCTTTCAGTTTATCATTTTATACCTGATGTATTTAAAGGCTCTTCCGATCATTTTCATTGATAATGTCTCCAGGGGTGTGAAAAAATGGGGAAATCTAGAGATCAATATTTCGAATACTAAAGAGTCATATGGGTAAAGAGATATATTTGAAAGTTATGTGCTATTAGAACCAATTATCGGGATTAGCTTTAACATAGACAGACAGACAAAGATTGGATGATATTATTATTAGCTCCATAATAGTATACAATGCTATATTATTGTTATGGTACCGTACTGTATCAATTACTTTCATGCATTATTACTGTATATGTAGGCATACGTTTTTTACACCTTCCGTAGAGCTATGAACAAATTGTATGGAAATTTTGAATTATATGTGTGTATTTAGTATTAAACACTGCATATATATATATATATATATATATATATATATATATATATATATATATATATATATATATGTATGTATATATATATATATATATATATATATATATATATATATATATATATATATCCTTTCTGAGTTGGGATACGTTACCATGGTGAAATGGTTTGTGTATCTCCGTGATCAGCAAAGCTGTAATAGTCAAGGCCAACCATACTAGGTTGGTTTAATGTAATGAATGAGACAAAAATCTTCCACATTCACTAATCCGCAGTTGGCCAGTGGAGTGATGAAAACTGGCCAAACATCAGAGATAAATAAGGAAATGTCTGAGGTCTTTGTCGTATTATATATATATATATATATATATATATATATATATATATATATATATATACACACACATATATATATATATATATATATATATATATATATATATATATATATTCATCATCACTATCTACTCCTATGCCCATTAACGAAAAGGTCCTCAGTTAGATGTCGCCTATCGTCTCGATCTTGAGCTTTTAATTCAGTACTTCTCCATTTATCATTAACTATTTCACGCTTCATAGTCCTAGGCCATGTAGGTTTGGATCTTCCAACCCTTTCAGTGCATTGTGGAGCCCAGTTAAAGTTTTAGTGAACTAATCTCTCTTGGGGAGTGCAAAAAGCATGCCCAAATCATCTCCATCTACCCCCCACCATGATGCCATCCACATATGGCACTCGAGTATCTCTCCTATAGTTTCATCTCTACTCCTGTCCTGCCATTTAACTCTAATATTCTTCTGAAGGCTTTGTTGTCAAATCTACTAAATCTGTTGGACAGTCTTTCATTATCATACCACGACTCATGTCCACACAGAAACACAGATCTCATTTTACTGATATAAAGCTTTATTTTTATATGCAATTTCAGGCGATTTGATTTCCAAATTTTACTTAACCTAGCCATTGTCTAATTTGCTTTTTTCACTCTTTCACTAAACTCCAGTTTTAGTGACCCTGTATTGGAGATTATAGTTCTTAAATAGTTAAAGGGTTCTACCTTATTAATCCTTTCTCCTACCAATAATATTTCATCTTCCATTGCATATTCCGCTCTCATTTCTTGTATCTATCTTGAGCCCAACCTCGTGTGATATTTCATGCATTCTGGCCTGCAAGCATTGAAAATCCTGAGGTGTTCTGCTAATAAAGACAGCATCATCAGCATAGTGTTGGTCAGCTAATTTCCTATTACCAATCCTGTCCAATCCTTCTCCACCATCTCCAACTGATCACGAGATAGAAAGAATCCGGATATTAAGAGGTACACTATATATGGCTTATATGAATATATATAAAAAACACGTATAAATGTGCATACTTATCATACACACACATATATATGTATATATATATATATAATATGTATATATATACATATATATATATATATATATATATATATATATATATATATATATATATATGTGTGTGTGTGTGTGTGTGTGTTTGTATATGATAATTATGCACATTTATTCAGTACGTGTTTTTCATATATATTCATATATATATAAGCCATATATAGTGTACCTCATCATATCGAGATTCTTTCTATCTCGTGATCAGAGACACAAGGGCGAATCAACCTTATAATCATAGCTTCAGGTCGGCAAGGGAATCGAACTCGGACTCTAGAAACTGAGGTTCCATTGGCATACCATTTAGCCACGAAGAGAGATAAAAGTTAATTAACTTTCCCATACTCACTTCTGTCGAATTCAGTTATTTATATATATATATATATATATATATATATATATATATATATATATATATATATATATATATATATATATATATATATATATATATATATATATATATATATATATATATATATATATATCGAAATTAACCCATCTCCATCATTGTAGCTTGTTGGTAAGTTTGCAGTAATTGGCTATAATTAATGATAATTTTGGCACATTTGTACGTGTTTTCATATACAGTATATACATATATTCATATAAACCATATATACTATTTAATATCATAATTCTCCTTACATCGGGATCAGAAACCTATGGGGAATCAACTTTATGATAATAGCTTCTGGTCGGTCAGGGAATCGAACCCAGACCCAAGACACTAAGGTTCCTGCGACGTAGTATTTAGCCACAAAGAGATATAAAAGTTGATTACAGGTCTCCCATACTTATTCCTGTTGAATTCAGGTTTTTTGTACTTAGAATCGAAATCAACCCATCTCCACCACGTAGTTTACCAGAATGTATCATATAGTTGAATCCCCCTTGAGTTTCTGAAACCAAGGTAAAGAGAATTCCTATATTAAAAGGTACATATGACTTATATGAATATATATATATATATATATATATATGTATATATATATATATATACTGTATATATGTATATATATGTGTGTATGTGTGTGTTCATGCCAACAGGAAAGGCTGCCAGAAAGCTAAAATATTCATATAGATTAAGACAAAGTACTGTCTAAAGATAATAACTTTCCTTAAAAACTGTATAGTTTAAATAGATAACCACTAATTCTAGTGATGTTTGCCAATTAAAAGATAATTATTTATACTGTTATATATATATATATATATATATATATATATATATATATATATATATATATATATATATTTAACTTGTATTTGGGGAAAGATAAATATATTGTCATTTTATTATTACTTGAAATTTGTATTAATGTAGACCTAACGAAAAATTAACAATTTGGCGGGAATACTTTCACATAGTCGCAGATATATGAAAATAGACCAAATACAAGAAAATACAAACATGCGAAATGGAAAAAAAAGACAATAATATTTTCAAGTGATTTTTGGGAATCTCTCTCTCTCTCTCTCTCTCTCTCTCTCTTCTCTCTCTCTCTCTCTCTCTCTCTCTCTCTCTCTCTCTCTCTCTCTCTCTCTCTCTCTCTCTCTCTCTCTCTCTCTCTCTCTCTCTCTCCAAGAAAAAATTAATCGAAAAAATAGTGATTAGAAGACTAGCAACCATTTTTACTAAAAGTCTTTGTTTAAAAGTACCTTGCCACGTATGGAATATTTCAGGTAATCTCTTAAAAATATATGGAAAAATCCAACCCAATAAAAGATTAAAAGAATCTTCTTTAGAACTGCACTGGGTGGAAGGATAAAGATTCGGAATTGTTTTGTAAAAAACAAAAACAAAAGAGTGGATTTCCAACCACGAATTTTAAACTTACCTTCGTTCAGGTTAACAAATGATTCGCACTATTGAGAGAGAGAGAGAGAGAGAGAGAGAGAGAGAGAGAGAGAGAGAGAGAGAGAGAGAGAGAGAGAGAGAGAGATTACAGTCATAGGAAATATTAATAAGAGAAAGACAATAATTAGTAAAATAGGGAGAAATCACTCAAAATTTTCATGTTTAACGAGCCATTGGGTAAATCGTGCTTTAGAATAGAGGTAAATATTGTGAAAGAATCCGTGGAAATCTGATTATTTTTAAAGGAGGACATAACAAAAATAAGTATCAATCGTCTTTTACATTTAGATAAAGACAAGAATATCTTTAGAAGCTATCATACGGTTAATTGTTTTTCTTATTATGATGATGTACCATTGATTAAAGAACCAAAGGTTCCTCTTTTATCACAAGGACAGATTGATTTTGAGATTCTGTAATTAGGAATTTTCAGTACCAAAGTGGGCGTTGATAGGACATTTAACCAAATTGTACACTTAATACAAACCTTTACTGCGTAAATTCCACAATCAGAGTATCCAGTCTCCTTCGTTGAACTATATTAACCATAGGAAATGGCCAGCCTATGATGGATCACCAGTTATTTCTTGAGTTTTTGTTTACAATCACACGAGAAAAAGTCTTTCAAGAAAGAGTTCTGGTTGTAATTCTTGTAGATTTTTGGGATCGCCCTCATCTCTCTATTATTATTATTATTATTATTATTATTATTATTATTATTACTTGCTAAGCCACAACCCTTGTTGGAAAAGCAGGATGCTATAAGCCCAAGGGCTCCAACAGGTTAAATAGCCCGGTGAAGAAAGGAAATAAGGAAATTAACTAAGAGAAGTTTAATAACTATAACAACATTAAAATAAATCTTTCATATATAAACTAAAAATACTTTCAAATAACAAGAATACTGTGACCGAGTGTACCCTTAAGCAATAGATCACTAAGCTAAGAGAGTGAAATACCCCGATACAGAGGCTATGGCACTACACAAAACAAGAGAACTATGGTTTGATTTTGGAGTGTCCTTCTCCTAGAAGAGCTGCTTACCATAGCTAAAGAGTCCCTTCTACCTTTACCAAGAGAAAAGTGGCCACTGAACAATTACGGTGCAGTAGTTAACCTCCTGAGAAAAGATATGTTTGGTAATTTCAGTGTTGTCAAGTGTGTGAGGAAAGAGGAGAATGTGTAAAGACAATTTTGTGTATGTGCAACAAACATGGAATGAGCCGTAATCAGAGAGAAGGATCCAATGTAGTACTGTCTGGCCAGTCAAAGGACCCAATAATCTCAACGGGTGTCATATATGATTTTCCCCTTTTCTGCACCAACGATCAGTTTGCTGTAGTTTTGGCTGTACATCCTTTATTCTTTTAAAGACTTAACTATATATCAGTTAGCTCATCTCTACGCGAAACAAACGTGTCCCATACAATGGAGTAAACCTTGGCGTCAGCAGCTATAATTTTTCTTTACGGGGTGCATTGACTTCGTCTTCATCTCTTTAGTCTATAAGCCTCTTTGATGTTTACAAGATGCATCAGCTGACGATATGGATTTTAATTATACATAATACATAATCTTTTGAAGTCGGAACAAAGGAGCATCGTATCAGGGAAAGCATTAGAATAGAGGGGAAGAAGAAAATAGGATTTTTTCCTTTATAATAATAAAATATAAAAGGTTTTTTCTTCAGCTTCTCTCTTCGCATCAATTCTAAACCAAATATCAATGTCAACATTTTGAGGAAAACATCGTTAACGTGTTTTGCACCAACTTTTATTGGATTCCAATTTGATTGTAGATACGTCAGAATGAATCCTTAGAGCTATTGAAGTGATTGAGTTTTAATGGAAATATATTTTGTATATTTTTGATTGAGCCATGATGGCAATAGTAATAGTTGTTGTAGTACATGATATAGTTTGCCAGATGTCTGGCCCTATTTTTTCCCAGACACTTACCCACTTACGTGGCACTAGCGATTCACTTTATCCCATTGCCAATCACTAGTTTTCTATAAGCTCTTTTACAAAGAAAGTTAAGATTTTTTTTTTTTCCTCAAGACATTGACATCCAGTGTACGAAAGTCAATGTTATTATATGAAAACTTTTGTTTCGCTGGTTATATGGTGTCAGTAAACAATGGTGTAATTTTGAATTGCATATGTTCAAATTTTTATAAAATCACTGAAATTATAAACTGTGGCGAAAAATTTGTAGAAAATAATTTTAAGATATAAAGATTTTAATCATTTGTAAATTTGTTCATTCATTACACAATGGCTCTTCTAATTCATCAGATGGTCATTTATGACTCCAGTAATAATGTCTCCATCAGAACAGTTCTCAAAAAGGATAATTATCTCCCAGCTCATTAGTGCAAACTACCAAAAAATAAAAGTTTAATGATTAATATATTTTGCCCTAGTTATGTTAATGAGATAGTGAACTGGATTTTTTTATAATATAATGCGCTCTGTATTTTATTCATTCACATTACCTGGTTAGGGGTAAGGGCAGCAGAAATGTGTAAATACTGTATATTATGTCGGCTTTGTTTAATGTAAAAATTTGTAAGTTTTCAACACCAAATATAAATGGCAATACTTATATCCTTGTCAGCAATCTCCAAGTCATGTAGCCTAATCAGAATAGAAGATAAAATCTTGTTTGGGTGATGGACAAAAGCGTTCCTTCAAGTAACTTTGCACTAGTTATGGAAAAAAAACTAGTTACTATTCACCATAGCAATTCCAGTACCTGGTAAGGCATCAGTAATTTCTTTATATGGGCACGCAATTAGAACCTGGGCATTATAAACTGGGCTGTATTTCTTTTTGTCTGGGAAAATATTTATGGTTTCAATATATCATTAGTTTCCTTAATCTTTTTTACACTGACTTCAATTCAACAAAATTACACCACTAAACAAATGCAAAGTGGGTACTTGGTGTTTGTATGTTTTATGTCTGGGTCAAAATCTCATCTAATCTTCTTTGATTTATTTTTCTTATGTTTCTGTGAACTTTGTGTCTCGGCTGTTACCATCTTCATAAGAGCCTTCCACGGGATAAGATATCCATTTGTAAAAAATTAGGTTGAACCTTAGAAAGAGGTATTGTATGAGATGAATGTAAATACAAAGCGTATCAATTTTAATGATTAAAAACAGTTGATGACCGACCGAAGACATTTATTAACGAGGAGTTGATTCTCTCATGTGGTAATATATTATTTGCACTTATCGTGATGGGATTATTACCTTTCAAATGGAAATATAAGATAATACGATTGTTGAATGGAGTAAGCTCACGAGAAACGAAGGCGTGATATCCCTTATGATGGTTGGCCTTTGATGAAGAAAGGTGATCCAGATTCAAAAGAGGTTAAAAAAATATCGTATACATTTAACCTATACAGAGAACATTTTTATCAGGCTTCAGCTATGTTAAAATATGGATGATGAAATAATCGATTTTTGTAAGTCTACGGAGATCTGAATAGATCCAATTTATTGGAAGCATGGTAGAAAGTGGTATACTCTCTCTCTCTCTCTCTCTCTCTCTCTCTCTCTCTCTCTCTCTCTCTCTCTCTCTCTCTCTCTCTCTCTCTCTCCAAGAAAATTCAAGTAATTTTCTTTATTTAACTTTATAATGTAAGTTTCTTATCCGAAGACCCAACTAAACGAATTGTTCTAATTTTTACGACCTTCCCATTTTGCTTCCACTTTGTCTTTCATCTTTTCGTTTTTTTAAATATCTAAAATTAAAAGAAAGTTAGTGAGATAGAGACGGAAAGGATGCATTTATCCTAACATCATTAGAGGCGATTCGTCCTTACCTAACCACTTAAAGTGAATTAGCACAAGGAAGGGTTGGAGGAAAAGAGAAAATTTGCTAAGGTTCCGTAAGAGGCGAGTGGGTTGCTTTCTACTTATTTAATTTTCTTTCTTGGATTTTTGGTCTCGACTTTCTTTTCGGTGTTGGGTATTTTTTTCTCATTTATTAAAAACCGTTCGATCAATCACTTGCTGTTATTGTTAAGTTCACGATTATGTATAAAACAGTAAATGAACATTAATCAAGATGTTTAACAACATATTTACTCTTAAGTACATTAAAATCTAGATTGTAAATATGAACATAGCCCCGATAAGATTTTTTTTGCAAATTAATGGTATATGTATTATTTCATCTCGTTAAATTCACAGGAACTGTACCTCATGTTTTCTTTTTATGAGTATTTGATTTTACTGTATTCTACTATTTTCATTATTTTCCTTGTCTCAACTCTGCACAGTTCCAGTATATGTCAAAAATATTAATATCAGAGCATTATATTATTTTCATTACTTTCTTTGTGTCTTTTAACTTTGCACAGCTAGATGTCATCTGTTTTAGATATATAAAAATCCTCTGTTTTTTCTCATTCTTCGCGTCAAGATTTCTTGCCCTTATGATGCCTTGAGTAGAAATTTATATATGACGGAAAGCGAGAAGTACCTTTTTGAAACTATTCGTATCGCGGGAACCGGGACGAAGCTAATGATGGATGATAATTGAAATGACAAGGGGACTGTGGGATAGCTCTCGTTGCAGAAACTTCTGATTTCCATAATGAGGGAAATTAAGATGGGAAGAGAGAAGGAGAACGATGGTGATATTGTTCAGGGTTACCGATTCAGGATTTGTTTTCTTGCAGAATTACTCGAAATATCGAAAATACCAACTTAATCCTGAATAATTGTTTAATGGTGGCCATAAAGGGAAGCGGGCTTTTAGAGGTACAGGTTGACCGATATCATTTGTACTAGTGTATGATTGAAGACCATAATGTTATCCTCGTGGGGTAATCGCTATTGATATTAGTCTACCCGACTAATATGCGACCAAAAGTTTTGGGATTGTTCTGTGGATATTACTGGAAGGAAATAACGAAGAAGTATGACTAGAGAGTGAAATTTTAGCTTATAAGTTTAAATGAATATCGATCATCGGAGGTAAACTTACGACTGTTGTTTAAGAATTTCCTTCGCAATTCTGAGTTAAAATCCTTTTGTTCAGGGAAGTTCTTCTGACGAAAAGGATGCATATTTGTTATGTTCGCTGGTTTGCTTAGAAAGTAATGTGAAAACAGATGTGTGTTGTTCATGCTTTCCATTTTATATAGAAAATACCAACTTAATCCTGAATAATTGTTTAATGGTGGCCATAAAGGGAAGCGGGCTTTTAGAGGTACAGGTTGACCGATATCATTTGTACTAGTGTATGATTGAAGACCATAATGTTATCCTCGTGGGGTAATCGCTATTGATAATCATATTAATGAATTATGAAGATCAGTAATTTCATGCTTTATAAATCAAATTAAGTGATTCCAAAATCTTCCCATGGAGAATTTTAATGTTTATAAAACTATTTTTTTTTCTTTTAATAAGCACCAACATTGACTCAAGATTTTTATTAGTCTGCAAGAAGCATAAAAGACTTTATACCACTTGAAGTAAAGTGTTCCTTTCGATGCTACGTTTCCTGTGTTCGAAACTCGTGAAAATTTGAAGGAGAAAAATCTCTTACAAGCAACGTTTTTCAGTGCACAGAACTGCTGATAATCCGATGGCCTTCAGGTTTCAAACTACGTGGGGCAAGCGGCAGATCTTTAAGCTTCATTTGTTCTTTGTCTATAACAGGGCTATATGTAGAGTTACATTGTCACAAACCATTGTCAACCTATTTGCACAAAGTTCAAATATTTTTATTCTCGATAACCTTATCGTTTTGCATTTCGTTTCTCCATTTTGTTTAAATTGGAAGCTGGTTTGGGCATTTATACTTTCCTTTCCGGATTTCCTTTCATAAATGAATATAAAATCTAGTACTTTTGTAAATCAACTTTTTGTCATTTGAGAACAAACATGGCTTTTTTCATTTCATCAGTTAAAACTAAATACATAAATCTGAGGGAGCATAAATAATATGGGGAAAAAATTGCCAAGAAAGGCGTTTTGCAAAGCACGAAGATATGGGTGATTAATTTTCGTTCCACCAAAACTAGAATGTAATATAAAGTAATTTGCACACAGGAGGAACAATTACGCAAACTAAGTAAATCTTAATTGAGTTTATTGCTAATGAAACGTTAAATCTAGAATAAAAAAAAAATATTTTCCAAAATGTTTTGTTTGTTCAATGTGGTATTTGATTTCCCTTTTTTTGTTTCTAGATTTTATATAGATATGAAGATATCTCAATAGCTAGATGTATTCGGTTTAGCATGCAATAGTTATTAAATTAGATAAATGATGTAGGCACTATTGTTTAGAGAAAACTTTGATACTCCATACCTTCTAAAATAATCATGTTTTGTATTTCAAAATATGATCTGAAAAAGTCTACGGTACAAAAATTAGAAATATTTTGTCTAAGAAAACTTATATTTTAGGAACCCTTAGAATATATAGAGTAATAAATGAATAGCGAGCAAGAAGAATTGGCTAAATAAATACTGTCCATTGCATCCCTAGAAAAAACCACTTAAGTTGTCAAATTAATCATGTTCATCTAGCTGAAATTTTCGTTTTCGTTAAGGAAACATCTCCCGAATTGAATATTATTTCACTTCTTTGGTTGCAAATTTTTTAATTAAATTCTGTTTCTATGTGAAAAGTAATAAGCTCACAGTCTCCCTTCTCTCTCTCTCTTTCATATAAAGATTCACACTCAAGGATATTAATATTTGAGCCAGAAAGTTTCTGAAAATTTAAAAGAGTTCTTGGTTATATGAAGCAGCGAATTGTAAATAACCATTCTTTTATTTCACGAATGCCTAAAGAATTTGTTAAATTGTTTATTTTTTAGTCTTCTCAGTAAAAATTGGGAGGATAGTGGTGAAGATTTTATATTAGAATTTTGTGCTTTGACTTTTTTATTATTTTCGCTAATTGGTTTTTAACTCCCTCTTGATCTTAATCAGAAGTGGCATAAAATTACCGAAGTCTATGGTGATAGTATTAAAAAAAAATCATATCTAGGGTTTCTATATTTATTATAAGTTAGTGTGTCGTTATGAGTAAAATGAAGGGCTTTTGATTAGAAAGATTCTTTTCAACTTTACCTTAGAATCCTTATGATAGAATGGTCGAAAGTAAAAAGCTTAGGGTTAGGGGAGGAAACAGATCTTATCATGAGAATTGCTTGGAGACCTTATCAAAAAAAAAAAAAAAAAAAAAAAAAAAAAAAAAAAAAAAAAAAAAAAAAAAAGGCGACATTTATGGGTGAGGTAAGATAATTCTTTTCTACTTTCATGTTCAATTTTGATCACGATTTGGACAATGGTAACATTTTCGCCGTCTCCCGGTTATGAAAAGTAATTTTTATGGATCTCCTCCCTTATGTTTATAAAGAATACACGTTTATAAGACTTGTGGTAGTAAATTATCAGCTTTCCCATACAGATGCTTTGAGAACCCGAACACGCTCAAGATATTCGAGATCATTTAATGATATATAATTTATATTTCTTTAATTCCCCATATACCATATCTCCATTTGTGGATGGCGACATTTTGCTATCATACGTTGACATCTGCCATTACTGTTGGAATTATATGGCAAGATTTATCATGTCGAGTATAATGAGGGAGGGATTTCATAAGCAAGGAAGATGCTGTCAGATAAAAAGACCTGGAAGAAGGGGCCTTGGGGAAATTCGAGTGAAAGCGAGGATGATGATGTCACACATCAAGGAAAGTGGTATTGCAATGTCACTCAAAAACATATATATTTCTAGATCAATGAAATGTGCGATGATAATGATTTTGACGTGTGTTAAGAAAATGAGAAGAAAAAGATAAGATAAAGAGAAGATACGTAAGGGGAGTTGAAGCCAATATGCACATTCTACCTTAGGGTATGAATTGATTTTCCAATTCAAGCGTTACTGTAAGTATTAAGATTAGGAAATATCGATTTCTGATATCATGAATAGAAATAAAGACAAAATAAGAAATATCGATTTCTGTTATCATGAATGAAAGCAAAGAAAATATAAACAGAACTACATTTTATATTTAGGCTCGAGGGAAAGAGAGGAGGAAAAAGTAATATGAAACAGAAAAAAAACAAGATTTGTCCCCCAAAATAAAAGCATCAGGGATCAAATTTCAAGTCGTTGTTCGTGAGCAAGATATTCTTTCTCAAGTTGAAAGTTGCAAAAATAACGTTGTTTTTGTGTCTTTTATATTTGTTGCTGTTAGCTCAAGCTGTCCCTTGTCAATCCGAGCTCATACTCCTGGAGTTGCAGGGGTTGCCAAGGACGATGATGCGAGACCCTCTTTGAAGCGTAAAAGAGTGAGAAGAAAAATATATAGAGAACAAAATTATCGTTTAATAAACATTTATTTTCATCATAGTGTTGAATGTACTTACGTAAAATCTGCTTGTAAGTTAGCAAATGGAACGAATGGTATATACAGTATACAATTTGACGTTTGACATTTTAATTTCATGACTCCCACTTTACTGACTAAAATTCTAATGCTAAAGTATATATTAGGTAATCCTTTCTGTGATAAACAAATATGTTTAAAGCTTTGACCTACTCCATGAGAGTATTATTATTATTATTATTATTATTATTATTATTATTATTATTATTATTATTATTATTATTATCATTATCGTCTTCAAAATTCTACATTACACAGCCTCGAACCCTGAACTTCTGTTTTCTAAGTAGTTTATGCACCTTAGCAACCAATGAGTTATACTCTACTTCCTAACCACAAAAACCCAGGTGATAGGATTTAATTCGAATCATACCAGCTAACCTTCGAAAGTGTTAAAAGATTTTGGAACCTAAATAATTCCACAGAGATAAGCTTGCTGGTCAGACTACTCATGTTGTCTACCAACACGTTTTATAATCAACGGCCATTTCTGACTGAATGAGATGGACAACAACGCATAATCATTTGTGAATAGTGATGAAATTCTATCTTGCATCATGTTTGACCCTAGGAATCTCATGTGCAAGGTACGGGCTAGAAGTTTAGCTAGAAACTTAGCATTTCCAAGGCCTAAAGACACCATTAGACAGACTAAAGATATGATATACACACCTTGATCCAGTTTATAGTATTTTATTCAAATAACTTTAAGAGTAAATTTGATGCATATGGGTCACTCAGTCACATGTTCAATGGGATCAAATTTCTATCTCGCATCAGGGCCGATATATAGAGCTTTTAAGTGAAAGAGAAAATCACTTATATCACGAAATAAGTTAAATCTTGAAAAAAGGAAGAAGTTGAAACTTAAGTGCTTCCACAATACCTAATGATTTAGCAAAAATTGCTCAACAACTTTCTGTCATTGA
>NC_090746.1:26661372-26666372 GCF_036898095.1 Palaemon carinicauda | reverse complement strand
TAAATACCGCTCATGAATGGCAGAGCCAAAAGACAGTGCCATTGCCGTAGCAAGCAGGACAAGGCCCTAGAGCAGCGGTTCTTAACCAGGGGTATCATTATCCCTTGGGGGTATGGGAACCAAATGCTCGATCTCTGAGTTTGGGCATTTATTTTATTTAATGCATTAATTCATACTTGGGTAAAATAATTTCTTTCTTGTTTTGTGTAATAAAGCTGAGCTGTAAGAAATAAAGTTGTTGATTCAAAATATGAAACAAATGAATTAAAGATATATTGTAAAATAGTTGTAAATGTTTGTATATTCGTTATTTTTTTTTTCCAGTAAACAATTATGATCAAGTTATCAATGGTTATGTTTTTATTTCATGTTCTCTTCCTAGTAATCCATATGTAAAGTACAGTAAATTTAAGTTATTGACATATTCGGAAGACATATTGGCAAATAATATGATTGGGGATAATTATTTCAACAGCCAAAAAGGGTGGTATTTGAACATAATGGGCAATCCATTGGAGGGGGGTGGGGTCTGGAAGCATAAAAAAGTTAAGAACCCTTGCCCTAGAGACTGACCATATACACATATGATCAGTCCCCAACCCCCTCTTCACCCAAGCTTGGACCAAGGAGAGAACAGACAATGGCTGCTGATGACCCAGCAGATAGACCTTTCGGCTCTCCCAAAACCCCCATCCTTACCTCACAAGGCTGGTAAGGTTGCATCGATTAAAGTAACTAACAAGTTTGTGTGGGATTCAAACCCCAGTCTGATGATCACACCAGTTTTATAACGCATATAAAACATTATTTTTTTTATTTTTTCTTATTTGGAACGCTTTGTATCCTCTTAAAAGTGTAATAGAATATGATAAAACGACATCATAATCATCGTTAACAAGAGGTCCAATGCTCATTAAAAGGATTTCAGTGTTTCATATGCAAAATGTTAGGAAACCTTACTGACATTCAAGCATATAATCAGATGGTCTTGCGGACAGGAATGTTATAGCCATTTCCCCTATATAATAAAGAGCAATTGCCGATTTATACATACATACATATATATATATATATATATATATATATATATATATATATATATATATATATATATATATATATATACACGTGCACGCTCAACGGCGTTGCTAAGCACAAACTATTCGGTCTCTCCCCGTTCCTCAAGTAAGGAGAGAGGAAGTATTCATACCCCGGTGAGAGTGGTTGTAGTCACGAAAGGTGGATGGGATGTGAAGGTTTGAATCTGTGTGCGCGTATGCATCTATCGAAATATTTAGCAGTCATTTTTTATGGCCCGGTTACATTGGTTCCGTATATTGGTTCTCTCTCTCTCTCTCTCTCTCTCTCTCTCTCTCTCTCTCTCTCTCTCTCTCTCTCTCATTGTAGAATATATTTCTATGGAATTACCTTATCCTTTGTAGCTTTAATTTTTGTAATGAAAATTTTTCTATAGAGAGAACCACTACAATAAACTTTCGTTACGTTCGATTTGGCATGGTCGCATTTGCGTTTCAAAACTTGAAAACTGTCTCCAGAAGGGAACAGCTAAAGTTCGTCTCCTGCCTTGATGTTTTTCCCGTTTATTGGAGTTTTTCACATATAATTGTTTTCTTTTCCTTTTGATATTTTCCATTTGGTTAAATTCCCACTTTTCTTGGTTCCTAATTTTAGTTTATTTTTTGATTACATGTTTTTTATAACTTTATTCCTGGTTTTCAATACTTTGCACCGTTTGGTTGCCTTATTCTGAGTTTCATAATATTATTAGCTACAATCATAGTTGGAAAAGCCCAAAGGCTTCAAGAGGGAAATTAGCCTTTTGGAAAGGAAATAAGGAAATAGATAAACTAAATTTCTATATGAAAAGCAATGAATTAGAAATATAAAATATCTTAAGATCTTTATCAACGTTAAAATAAATTTCACATAATTATATAAAAGACGAAGAGACTTATTTTGCACTATTTACCATGAAAACATTCACTGCAAGTTTGAACTTCTGAAGTTCCAATGATTCAACTCTCAGATTAAACGATTATTCCACAATCTGATCACAGCAGGAATAAAACTTTTAGCATACTGTGTAGTGTTGAGCTTTATGATAGAAAATGCAAGACAGTTAGAACTAACTGCATACCTAGTACTACGTAGTACAGGACGGTACAGTCGTGGCAGATGGAATTTCACGGTAGGGTCAGCATTATGAAAATCTTATGCAATATGCACAAAGAACTAGTTGAACGAAGGTGCCAGAGATTATTAATATCAATGTCAGGAATAAGAAATTTAATTGACCGAAAATTTTCGTTCAACAAATTAAGAGGAGAGTCAACGATTGGAGGCTGGGCACAATGATACTCAAAACAAGGTAGAATGAAAGATTTAAGATATTTCTTCTGGATAAATTGATCCCCCAAAAAGCTTAAAAAGGCTTTCTTAATACACCATTTTTGTACATTTGAAAAAGAAAGTGACCAATTGAGTTTCTCAAAATTAAATTTCCAACGTTATCAATGCAGAGAACTAGATGTTGAGGAGCCACTATCCTTGACTTACTTACAATCATACTTTGAGTTTTGTTAAGGTTCTACTTCATGCCCCATAATTTACAGCATGCAGTAATTTTTGTTAGGTCTCTATTAATGGATTCAGCAACCCTAGATCTACATTCAGGAGATGGAATTGATGTAAAGAGAGTAGCATCATCTGCATATGCAACGAGTTGTTTTTTTATGCTAAACCACATATGTTTTTATGGTATGAAAAGTAATGGCCCAAGGATATTACCCTGAGGAACATCAAAAAAACATTTTTATACTCACTATGATGCCCACCAACAACTGAACTATTCTTTGCAATGTTTTTCTTGAAAATTCAGTAATGAAGCTAGGAAAAGAAACACCTACTCCCAAATTTTATTTGGGTATAAAAACAACGGCCTGATGAATAACGTGATCAAAGGCAAGACTAAAATCAAGGTCAATCATATAAACTTCCTGACCACAATCAAGAGATTTCTGTAGAGCATTGGAGATAGTAAGGAGAACATCACCTGCTCTAAGTCCTTTCGAAATACAAATTGCAAACTAGAGAACAGATTATTACTCTCAGAATACCTATTTAGACGTTTTACTAAGACGTTAGTAACTTTAGATAATATGGGAGTTATGGAAATTGGACGGTAGTCAGCAGGGCTAGAGCTAACAACAAACGCATTTACCTAATGGAGTAACATTGTCAATTATCCAAGAAGTGCAAAAGGAGCTTCTTCGTGCTAATTTAGGAGCTAATACATCATCGGTATTCATAAGAAACAAAGGGAATTACCGATTGGGTGTACACCTTCATAAACATCAAGGTCCATCAAGAGTTCAATTTCACGGGACCAAATAGGTAAACTAGTTCGTTAAGTCTTAGGAATGAGGAAGGTCGAGTTTCATCATTACTCCGCTTACACTCAAACACATTAATCAATAGGATTGCATTTTCCTTTGAACACTGAGTGACAGCGAAGGTTAAGTCAGCACCAAAGAGTGCAGATTTAAGAGTAGCCCACCATTGTTCCTGGGTTATACCAAAAATGGTTTCTTCTATGGTCAAATTGTATTCTTTTACAGTTGAAGCATTAACACACTGAGCAATAGCTTTTAGGTGATTATAGGTATTCAAAGTCAAATATTATCTGTTACTATTCCTTTCCAGTAACATCATGATTCCTTAGTCATTCCTCTTGCCTTGTCTAGTTCTTTATGGCTTACATTTGTTGTTAAGGTTCAATATTGAATTTTATTTACCTTTATGTTCTATTCTTTTTGGGGGTTTAGAAGTTACAAATACTGTTGTTCCACTTTCTTACGTTTCCAATAGTTTGGTTTCTGTATTCACTTTTCTTTATAGATTATTTCTTACGATTAAACCGTGTTTTTCATTTGGCTCTTGATATCTCAGGTTACTTATCAATTTTGTCAATGTTCCATATATCATTTCTTCCCGATTCCTTATTCATTTGGCTTTCTGGTGTTTCATCTTACTCATTGCTTTGCTTTAAGGGTTTTCAGATAACATGACTTCAAGTTTCTTTACTCACACGTGCGAGTATATATATATATATATATATATATATATATATATATACATATATATATATATATATATATATATATATATATATATATATATATATATATGTGTGTGTGTGTGTGTGTATGTATATATATATATATAAGATACATATGTATAAGTATATATAATATATAAAGTATATTGAATATATATTATGTATGTGTGTAAATTTTAAATCTCGTTTTAGAAAATTCTTGTGGTTGGAGAAATGTGACGGCAAATGTGAATCAGAGCTAGGTCGTTGGTATTAAATTCAGTAAATGGAGTTCTTAATATAAGTATGGATGATGAAATATGAAAGCGGTTGTCTCAGGTATTTTCTAATAACTGTAATAACGAATTTAAGATTCTGAGAGATGAGGTTGACCATAGCTTAAGTGAATCTTGATATATAGCAGCGTGTGCTAAAGATTCAAATTTTTTTTTGATTACATGAACTGATTTTTAAGGTGTAGATGAAAGTAAACAGGTTTAACCAGTTTAAATTATTAATGTTTTTGCATTATACGAAGAGGAAGAACTGATATGGTGGGAATGTAGAGCTTTAGAATAGAGGAGGTAAAAGATTTAACATAGTGAAAGGATGAATAAGATTGCTCTGAGGTAATTTATGGAAGGAATATAGGAAAATAGGTAGGCTAAAGGTTAGAGGAAGTCTTAAAAACACAGGATAGGCAAAATGAAAAAGATACTGGATAAAAGAGCCGTATATAGTGCATATTGTGGGTTGAATGTACTGCTGATGATTCCTGTGTTGTGCGAATAAAGTGATCCACTTTTATTAGATTATTCCTTGCCAAGCTGCAACTACAGTTAACAAGAAGAACGCAACAAGGCCAGTGTGGAAAGCAGCCAAG
>NC_090746.1:26636372-26656372 GCF_036898095.1 Palaemon carinicauda | reverse complement strand
TTGATGCCAAGGACGAAAAACCTTGTGCCGCAAATAATCCATGTCAGAAGCTTTATAAGCGTTCTCATCATTGCTTTATCAGCATCGTAACAACAATTACACACACACACACACAAAAGAAAAAACATGTTATATTGTAATTATAGGTTTTCTAATCCATTTATCTTATTTTCTTTTCTCTGTTTTTCTAAACTGTCCTTCATTCTCACAAGCCCATCATTACAATCTCCATATGATCAAACCAACGGAAAATACATTGAGACACATTTTCTATCTTCTTAACCCTCTGCATTTCTCAAATATTGGTGGATGTCAACCGTTATTGCCGAATACCTTCTAATTTTTCCGTTTCTTGTAACAGAGTTTAATCCTAGCTTCCATGATTTTGCGACAAAATTCCTGAATAAAATCACTAGTTAATTTTGAATCGATATAATTGGTTTTATGGAATTAATAAAGCATTCCTAGTTTTTAGCAATGTGAAAATAGTGGATGCAGATTGTATGGTTAATATACAAATACACTTATACACTCGAGAAAAAATAAACATGAAATCAGAATGAATGTAGGTTAAGAAAATACTTTGGATTACATTTATAAATAGTGAGGGAAGACCAAACTGCAGATGGCTTCATTATTGTTCGATTTGATAATCGAAAATAGAGCGCCCTCGGCAAGAAAAAGAAAAGAATATAGATGTATTTTTGATTTAGTTAAATCAGGGTAAATATTGGAACTCCCGATAAAGATAGGTGATTTTAGAAAGTATACAAGCAGTAGCTTTCAGGGAAATTAAAGGGACCTTCACTAAAGCAAAATACAGGATACTAGATGTATGAACAATATTATACATTTCACGGAAAATGCAGAGATCGAAATGTATTTTCCGTTAATTACTTTACATGAACAAAATTAAAGCTTTCAATGTAATTTACAACAGTTAGATTTATTTTCATTATATCAATACCATGAATAGTATCAAAGATATAATGGGAAATTACGGTAAGTACGTGCACTTTCAATTGAGCAATCGAGTTAATTATATTCGAGCATTTTAAGAAAATTGAAGCGATAAGCGTCATTTAATTAAGCGGCAGAGTGAAATACGTCGGAGGGCTGAAACAAGATTAAAGAAGTAATATAGAATTTTAATGATGTAATGTCATGGCCAGTATGAAATATTTTTTAAGAAAAACTCAAGAGAAGATGTAATTTTGATATAACGGCGTCATGAACAGCAGAAGGGCTTTCCCGGATAATTGAGAAGACTACATGAATTTTGTATAACTCAGCAAATGCAGAAGGAAATAGAGGTGAATTGTACACGCGGGATTTGCAAGTAGGATTTGCAGAGTTGCTCCAAAGAGCATATGCGCTTATGACGATTCGACGCAATTGAGAAAATCCAATGAAAGACCTCGTTTAACGGATTCTCTTCCGAATATTCCTCTTTTGATCTTGTGGTTAACAAAGGAATAAAAGGTTTGTTGCATCTCTTATGAACTACTGTGTTTTAGATTATTCTTTTAAGTTTTATCTATTAAGCTCAATAGGTTATTTCCAGTATTCATAAATATTAAATTGGTATTGAAAAAAATTAGATTAAAATATGGGTCATAGATAAAAAATGTATATTTATAGAATATTCACAAGAGTTAGATAAGGAATGAAGAAAGAATTTATAATATTCAATTGGAAATTGATTACAGACTATAAAAACAAACGGAGAGAAAGAATGTCTTCAATGAATTGATAACGTGAAGCAAACATATGGAATTTATAAAGATCTCGGCTCTTCTCTCTTAGAAAAAAACCTTGCTTTTAAGTTTTTCAATTAGTAATCTTGTACGCAAATGTCCACATAAGTACAGACACAAACGTGTCCACATTTGCTTTTAATTTTCGTTCAACTCCCTTTCATAGGAAAAAAATGTCCTTCGAATAAAAGAAAAAAATTATTCATTATATTTAAGGAGAACAAACTTGGCTTGGTTGTGTCTCGTGTATAAATACATTAAGGGCAGTCTAGTGTAATCCAAGTCATAACAAATCTTTCATCACTTTGTGCTAGTACTGTAGAAATACTGAAATAAAGTTTTGGTTAAGGTTTTTTTTTTTTTTTCTATGAAGTAGGCCTTGTGGGGGCTTCCATTTACATTGTACGGGATATTGATGGATGCGAATGATACTGAATTGCCACACTGAACATCCAGTTGTTATTATTATGATTACAAGCCAATCTGTAACTACAATCTTGAAAGGGGAATTCACACGACCAATATTACTGTCATTAAAAAGACTCATTATTTTGGTATTGTCAATACATTAAACTTACGTTCAGTATTTATTACGGTGTGGTTTCAGTACATTCAGTGACTGACATCGAAAAGTTGTTGCTATTGCGTTCTAGTAAAATGAGGAATAAAGAGAAAGCATATATTGCTATTATTTTAGTTTTCTCGTTAAAGATAAAATGGAACCGCAAAAAGTTGACCAAAGAGTGCTTTGCCAAACGTATAGATTACATTTATTTAAACCTGTTAAACGAAATAAAAACTACAGATATGGAAGACTTTGCACATAATTTTCGGAGGGACGAAATAAGTTACAACAAACTTTTAGAGATGTTGAGACCTTATATAACCAAGAAGAATACAGTTATGAGGAAAAGCATATCTGCCAATAAAAGGCTGCGAAAGTTGCTTGGCAACGTATTTATTTTCTTCTTTACATCTTCGACATTTGCATCAATTTTGATTTTCTTATATACTTTCAGTAATTTCTCTTATGCTGCTTGTTTCATGCCTTTTTCGTATAATTTTCACTCGGAACATTCCACAACTCTGGTAAGCGACGATATAGAATAAAATCCTGAAGATTCATTTTCTCTTTTTCCTTTCCTGCCAATTTGAAAATGAATGTCAAAGATCACGTTGAAAAAGATAAGGAAAATGCAACCTTTTGGTAAACCACCAGCATCTTTGGCCCCTCTATTATGGCTGTTTGATCTATTAAGGCTGTTTAACAAACCATTTGAAAACAATTGACAGAAGTGTGCTTGGGTATGCCCTCAAGCAAATCTACTCTTAATCCATGGTAAAGAATATACTATTTCTTAATTCCAAAGACTGGAGAACATTGGTCTAATTTCTTAAGGTCTGTATGAAAGCTGCTGCCATAGCTATGAGTTTATTCTACTCTTATCATGGGGCAAATAGCTACTGAACATTTACAGTTACTACTATAATAGAGGATGTAAGGTGAAGTATTCTTAGTATTGTCAGATGTGTAAGGAAATGGGAAAATGTCTAAGGGATATGCATGATTATTCGGTGTTTTTAAACAAATAGAAGAGCAGTACCTACAGTATAGAAGGGTCCAGTATCAAAAAGACCTCCCAGTCTTTAAAAGATTCTATAACTCTGATGGTAGTATCGGGTGGTTACTGCCTCGACCCACCCGGTCTTTCGTAATATTAGCAAACTGAGACCATAATCGATCATTTTAACTAAATCATCTCATTTATAGATTTTATTATTTCATTGAATAATTGATTAATTTCTTACATAAACCTTTATAAGAATCCGTATATGCCGATAGAGAGTAGGCTTACTAGTGTTGCCATGAGGTCATCTTCTTGCCCGATAATCTCTTTATCTACAAAAGTATGTCATCGGAAAAAATTTGTATATGAAAGAAGACCAGATATTGGTACGGAAGACTCTTCAAAAACCTTGAAAACATTGTTTATTTTCTGATAGAGCCCATGAGGAAGGTGAGGCCTGGGGTGTTGGTATCAGTCTGGGAAATATAAGAGTATGTATATACTGTATATGTATTATACATATGTATTTGTATTTATATACTGCATATACTTGTACAAACACACATATATATATATATATATATATATATATATATATATTCATATATATATATATATATATATATATATATATATATACTGTATATATGTATGTATGTATGTATGTGTACTGAAGAGTTTTATGTTCTTATTTTGTTTGATATACGTTTCATACGTGTTTTTTCATGTATCTCTAGCCCATTTTTTGCTGTTCTTAGACTTTACAAATCCCTCTTTTCAATGACAGTTGGGTCCTTTTCCCATCGGCAGAACTAACTAATTCATGCAAGTGCATGTACTGATCCTTATATATATATATATATATATATATATATATATATATATATATATATATATACTCTATATAGAGTGGGCACTATACCATGCGTGGTGAAAGGTTTGTGTATCGCCATGATTAGCAAAGTTGTACTATTCAGGGACACCCATACTGGCCAGCGGGGTGATAAAAACTGACTAAACCCCAGACTTGAATATAGACATGTCTGAGGCCTTTGTCCTGCAATGGGCTAGAAACGGCCACATTCTTTTTTATATACGTACACGCATATCATTCACTTTATTCAAACTAAATCATTAGAAAGCGAGATATTGTGCTTATTGTACCCTGTATAGATACTGCCACATCCGAAGACACGTTATACACGCCAGGTGTCGTTATATCACAGATACTCGTGGCAATGATCAACAAACATAACCAGAGAATCATTTTTTAAATTCTAGTGTATAGAATTCTCTGCTTTCCACTGTTTATTCTGAAATATTTATTATAACTTATTGAAAGGCGTGTTTAGTAATTTTTACAAACCTTCTTATATAGACAACTCGGCCTCCTGATAGTGATGCATAGACACGGGCTTATTTAGTTAATGAAATATATGTTTGGTATAGCATGAGATTTTCTAATAAAATCATTTAAAAAATGATAGACAGTTTTATGAGTTGCTCTCTTCAATTTAACCACGGAAACGATCGCATCAAAAGCCAGCCAGTTGTTTTTAGCTATATGATTTTTTCCCATCAAAATCTGGCATAACACAAAACATGGCTGAATAATTACAGTACGCATTCCCATTTTTCTCTCAGTGGACAATGACGCACTGATCCAGGTAGCTGATATTAGTGGATAATATGAATTCTCTCTTTGTTTTCAGTTTCAATGAAATAAATTTTTATGGTATTATTTCGTCAAATAATAATAATAAGAAAAAAAAACTTCAGTTTCTGGAAACAATATATATAAAGTAATCATGATAAATGTTGCGGGGAAAAATCATAATCATTATCATATCTGTTGCCTATATATTTTTCCTTATGCGGGCTATTTTATAGAAATAACGGACTAAATATGTGATAATTAAAAAAAATGAAAAAGAAAAATTTTGAAATGTATGTAAGAAAATAGAATGAAAGAGGCGAAAAAAGACAAATTTGTTCATAATAATCACCCAAGCTGTTTGAAAAATTGCGACAGGTGCAGGTATCTGCTACTAACGTAATTCTTCTTTAGACAACAATGGCTTTTTATGCTTAAAATTGAGGAGAGTTTCCCAATTAGTTCCTAATTACTCTTTTGTTCTTGCTTCCTTACCTTTTTATTCTTCATCGCTCACTACTTCTTTCCATTCTCATTTGATGCAGAGCTCAAATAGACTCTTCCAGGAAAGAGTAAAAGAGGCGTCTTGGATAGTGTGAAAAGTTACCATGTTTGTATTTCATGACTTTTCTTTTATCGCTGCCTTGAGTTCACCCGCCTTGCCTTTTCTTCTCCCCCTACTGCATAGTCAAGCAATTCTTACCTTAATGCTTTCCGAGTTTATTGTAGCTCCCTTTGTCCCAAACCAATAAAGATAGCTTCCTTTGACCCACAATACTAAACAGCGTTCTTTATCTTATAAATCTAAGCACAGCTTCCTTTGTCCTATACCACCAAGTGAGGGAAATTGGGTTGGTCCATTATCACTCTAAAGAAAAAGGTTCAAGATCTCGTTTTATAAATTGAAGCGTAAATTGGTATCAACGATTAAAGCAAATTGAAGTAGCACAATGTAGATTATCAGTGTTGGATTATCAAGGAAGATGTGATTTTTTTTTTCACTGGTACAATATAATAGATCTTATTTTAGAATAAAGATCTTTACTTATAGATAAATAATTTTCACTGTGACGTGTTGATTTTTGTAATTATTGTTTTACGCATGCACAGCATGAGGCAGTTTCTCATTGGGATTGTATCTCCGTACATATGAATGTAAATAGAATATAGTGGAACGCATTTTCCTTTCCCTTTCAGAAGTGAAGGATAGCTATTTGAGTTGGGTAAAGTTTAGTTTAGTTTAGTTTGCTTTTTTAAATTGCAAATAATCATTAAACGCTTACAAATTAAGTACATATTGAAAAGAGATCAGTTATGTGATGTATTTTCTAATTATAATGAAATAATTGAGTAAGCTATTACAAATTTTTTACAGATGCAACGATAAAGCAATATTGGTATTTATCTCATATAATACGCATTCGTGAGTGAGCCTCGCATGACCGTTTCTCTGATATTAGTTGGATCCATGATTTCCCTCCATGCATATTAGATGACACTTTTGTTACTTTGTTTAAAAAGAAATAAAAATCTGGATTTATTGGATATGATGAGATTTTAGTAATCACCATGGTCAAGTAGTCAGGAGACTTGGCTCGTCATCTAGAAGTCTGCTGTTCGCATCATGAGTAACCCTATTTGCTTTAAGCATGTTTTGTTTAAAGGTTTAAAGGCCTTTGCCAAGTGTCAGATACACATAGTACCCACGTCCCCCTAGCACCCAAATATCTCCAACGTTTTCAATTGGCTACTGTAAGCGCTAGATCCCACTCTGCCTATGTTGAGGTAAGCAGTGAATTGTGTACAATTTTGTTTGGTTGAGGGTCATAACCCAGGTTGTAAAGGTAAGGGTTAAGACGTGTTGTCCAAAGAACAACTGGGAGGCTAACACCTTTCCTAGTAAGGGAGAAAATATATATTTTGAAAGAAAACGTGAATTTTATCTGGGATTTATGTGTTTGCTAAAGAGAGATGTAAAAAGAATCACACGAATTATATAAGAATTCCTTATGTGTTACAGAGGAATGTCAGGAGAAAGGGCAAAAGAACATAAAGTTATTTCTTTTATCTTTAATCCTTGCGAATTTTTACGCAACTCTATTTAAGGTTCAATTCTTTTGATCTTCAAAAAAAAAAAAAAAAAAAAAAAAACTCCTCCTTTGGATTTCATTTAATCTTAATGTTAAGCGTACTTCACAAATGGATTTCATTTAATCTTAATGTTAAGCGTACTTCACAGATACATTGTCAAATCCACTATTTTTTATTTTTGCTGTTGCTGAATTGGGCCTTGTCTTTCAGTAAACAGATACTTTACACCTTGTTATTACTACTATGACTGCTGTGGATGTTTGATATCATCAAGCACTTGTTTGGGATGTGTTACCTGGACATTTTGTTGGAAGGTTATTTTTTCTGAAATTACTACTTGAGTTGTTTTCTCGTGTGCAAGTACTTGTCTTGGTTATATATATATATATATATATATATATATATATATATATATATATATATATATATATATATATATATATATATATATATATATATATAATATATATAATATATAAATATTTTTTTTACAAGTGCAATTTTTCATGATGCATGTTTTCACAAGTTCAAATCTGGACATACTGTTTTCTACAAATGCTTCTTTGGGTGCTGTACTTTTTTAAGCAATAATTCAAATGTTGTTATTCTTGTAAGCCGTCTTCGTATAGCATTTTGGTTTCTGCTAATACTTTTCAGATATTGTCTATTGGAAAGAGCATCTTGGGACATTGCTTTTTTACTTATTACCTGTTTTTCGCAAGTACTGCTTTAAACTTTTTTCTTAAAGAGCTACTTGACTTGAGTCTTTTAAGCAAATACTACTTTGGTTATTGCATATTCTGCTATCATCTAATAGTCCTTTATTTTATAGAATGTTCAAATTGAGGAGTTGTTTTTGCTGAAAGTGTGATGCATTCATATGAAATGCAAATACACGAACATTGAATTAATAACCAAGTATTCTAGAAAGATCTGATTATAAACAATGAAATTGTCATGAGAAATGAAGTATAGGAAATGTGCGAGTGAGAAGTTAAGTTGTAACTGAGACGCGGGGTGATTGCAACTGAATTTTATAAAAAAATCATCGAGTTTGTATGCAGCAACTTGCGAGCAGGAATGTCACAAAAATTCAAACATAATAAAGCATGAGCTAGCATGATAACACCGGTTGCTCTATTAACAGTGCTAGGAAGAGTGAGTGATGAGATAAAATATTGAAACCGTTACAGTGTACAAGTGTGTATTAAACACCTGCGGTACATGGCTCCTCCCCTAAAAATGACATACATGTGAAATAAGATGTCCTGCTCTAGAGAGGCATATTGTAGGCGGGTCATCTGGCAGGAGATATGCAGGTTTTAGGTGATCGATGGAGACCCAGTTATCTTTGCCACGAATTTTAATTGAGAATGCTTTTTGTGGATGATGTATCGTAAGTAAAGGGCCCATGTAAGGGGGAGATAGCGGTGGGTTGCTATTATCATTGCACAGTAATAGTGTAGATCTGTCGGTATGTTCTGCTTCACTGGGGCTTGTAGATTTTCCCACAACGTGACGTAGGTGCCGGAGATTATCGAAGGAGGCTGTAGACGGAAACAAATTTGGCAGGGGCAACGAATCGGTTGCCATACACCATTTCAGCTTCTGAGACATCCAGGGAGTCTTTAAGAGTAGTTCTTAATTTTAGTAGGACCCAGGGAAGCTGAGTAGTCCAGTTGGATTCATTGCAGCGGGACATCAAAGCTGCTTTGAGAGTCCGATGAAAACATTCAACCATTCCATTGACAGCAGGATTGTAGGCGGTTGTCTGATGTAGGGTGGTGCTCAAGAGATTCACTAATGATGTCCAAAATTGAGAGGTAAAAGTGGTAAGTCTGTCAGAAGTAATATACTCAGGGAGAGTAAGGCAAATGTACATGAGGCTGATGTTGCAGTTTCCGTGGGAATAATTTCAGGCTAACGAGTATAGTGACCAATGACAGCAAACAGGTAACAATGCCCTTGAGATGTGGAAGCGAGACCTTTTACATCAACATAAATGTAAGCAAAATGCCGCTGAGGCTGAGGAAAGGTGGCCGGTCCTGTATCCATGTGTCAATGTACTTTTGAGGTTTGGCACAAGGTACAGGCACGGACTCAACCCTTAGGCTCCTTAGTAATGCCTTGCCAAATGAATTTCGTCTTCAGTAGTTTTGCAGTAGAACGGCGAGAGGAATGTGAAAGGCCATGAAAGAAATTAAAAATTTTTTCAGCTTATGGGAGCAGGTATCCATTGTCATGGTCTACCAGTACTGACATCACATAGGAGGGTGGTATCGGAGTCGTCAAGGGTATGTCATCCCAGCGGAGTAATGTACAGGATGTCCTAGATGCATGGTACTGTTTTTGTTGGGCATTGTAATCTAATCCCAGGTGAATGTATTCCTGGACAAGGCATCAGTAACGTACCTCATTTTCCCAGGGATGTGTTGAAGGGTGCAATTACATTCAACTACGGCAGAGAGATGTCTGTGTTGAAGGGTGGACCAGGCGTCAGACTGTCGAATGAAGGCATGCACCAGAGGCATGTGGTCCGCGTGAATGATGAAGGCCATACCTTGTAAGAAGTGCAAAAGTGAGGAACACCTAAGTGCAATGCCAGCAATTCACGATTGAAGGTAGAGTAGCCGGATTCTAGCTTGGAAAGTTTTCTACCGAAGAGGGCCAATGGATGGGCCGAGACGTTGACCTCTTGCTTAAGTACTTCACCAATAGTGATGCCGCTGTTATTGGTGGAGAAAAGGAGAGATGCATGTGGCATGGGAAAATTGAGAGGAGCAGCGATTGATAGGGTATTCTTTGCATTGCAGAAGGCCGCTTCTTGAAGGGTACCCCACTTTAGGTCTTTTGACTTGACCTTTGAGGAGGCGTAGAGGAGAGGCAAGAGTGGTGGTGATGGCTGGCTGGAAATGGTGATAATAGTTGATCATGCCTAAGAATTCTTGCAGTACTTTGACGGTCAAGGGCGTGGGGAAGTTTTGAACGGCTGCTACCTTCTCAGGGAGTGGATGGTCTCCTTCAGGAGCAGTGCTGTGCCCTAAGAACAATACTTGTTGTTGCCAAAGGTACACTTATCCTACCGGACTACAGGGCTGTTCTGTAGTAAGTGGCCAAGCACGATGCATAGGAGACGGGGTTGTTCCTCTTTAGAGGAAGAGCACAAGTATGTCGTCCACTTTGCTTACACAGAAGGGGAGGTCCCCTAAGATGCCATCAAAGAGGCATTGAAAAGTGGCCCCAGCATTACGAAGGCCAAAATAGAAGTAATTGAAGGTGTATGTACCGTAGGGGATGGTGATGGCAGTCTGATAATACCCCTTCAGAAGATCAAGCATTGAGAAAACCTTTGCTTTGTGCAAGTAGAAGGCTACGTCGGCAGTGTTTGGAAGGGGGTAGTATTCCAATTCTGTTTGCTTGTTCAATTCCCACACAGACGAAGGGAGCCATCTCTCTTCAGGACGATGTGTAAGGGTGACGACCATGAGCTCGAGGCCTTTTGGTTTTCGGCAAACGTTTGTTTGGTGACTGCTAAACGATCCAGTGCCAGATGCCTGAATCTGGCAAACACTGTGGGACAGATGCCTGAATCTGGCAAACACTGGGGGCCTGTTGTCTTGACATAGTGATAAATGCTGTTTGGCAGGAATCCTAAACGTTTGGCAAAGTTCTGGACAGGAGACTTCCAGGTACGACACGAGGAGGTGGGCGTAAGCATCTGTGGGTGCACTGATGTGGAGAGCGAGGTCAGGGGAGGCGAGTTGAAGAGGTGTGTATGAGTAAGAGTCTGCGTTGACACGCCTTCGGTGAGCGACATCGACCAGAAGATAGTAATGTGAGAGGAAATCCGCGCTGAGGATTGGCAATATGACGTCAGCAATGAGAAACTTTCAGTGATATTTGACTATTCCAAACAATAATGTGAGGTTTTAGTAACTTTAGGTAGCTATCACCCTATCCGTTGGCAGCTAGCAGGCGGACGTCGGCAGATTTAGACAAATTGTGTCGTGTCCTGGAGAGTGTCCTTGGCAGAAGAGAACGGCAAGCACCAGTGTCTAACACAAATCGCACGCCCATATCTGCGTCATGTAAAAAGAAAAAATTAGTAACAGGATAGGCCTCTGCAACAAGCAATGGCCTACTGACATGGGGTTTGGCCATTGACAACTGATCTATTATTTCTTAGCAGCAGCCCAAAATCTGGAATGGTAGTAGCATATCTGTGGCTGATAGGCATCAGTAAGTGGCTGTAGAGGTTGTTGGTTAGGGCGTGAGCATGTGGTAGGTGGTGGGCAGCTTTGTCACCTCCCCGGCACATCACGATGTGGGTGTCTATGTCCTACCTTATTCACGTCAGCTTTGGTCGATGTTGAATAGTTGTCCTCTTCGTCAGTAGTGAAGGCGTTGATGGAGGTCTTGAAGGAAGTGAAGTTGGTGTCCATAACGGCATCGGATTTGGTTCATTAGTTTCTTCATGGTCAAAATATCGACATCAGGTTTTGCACCAAGTACAGGTTCTGGTTAGCGTCATACCTAAATGACTTGGAGTAGGTTCACCTCACAAGGAGAGCTGTCTGTGGCAGGGTGCAGGCAAGTTATACTGGTAATTTCCCTGAGGGCGAGCAGAGCCATTTGATCCTAAAACAGTTGTTGAGAGAGCTGATAAAGTTTTAGCTATACGCGAGGCTGGCAATGGCGAGTACTTCTCCAGGAGGTATGATTTGAGGGCGTCGTACGTTATTGATGTGTCCCCTAGCTTCCAAAGCCAATCATAGATATACAGGAGAGGGTCCTTGGGGAACGCCGTGAGAACATAGTCTGCTCTGGTGCTTGACTGAGTCACGCAAAACTGGACTTTAGCACGCTGGAAACAGGCGAACGCTTCTCCGTTGGCTAAGGGTGGCAGTTTCACTGATGCACCGTGTGCCGAAGAGGCAGGTTCGGTGGGCGGCATCTTCAGACAGTAGGGCACAGCAGTTAGGGGGTAAGCAGGAGGGAGAGGACACTCCTCTGATCACCAATATATGAATAAGCAGTTAGATTGTAACTTAGAGGTGAGGTAATTGCACCTAAACTTTATTAAACCATCATCGCCTTTATATATAGTGACTTACGATCAAGAACGTCACAAAAATTCCAACATAATAAAACATGAACTAGCATAGTAACACGGGTTGTTTGTTAACAGTGCAGGGAAGACCGAGTTATAACATTAAAAATCAAAACCGTTACAGTATACGAGCTTGTATGAAAGACATGTGGTACAGAAAACGCATCATCAAACAAACAAATAAAGGTAATCCATTTCTTAAAAGAATAATTATGGTAACGTGAATGGTACTCGAAAAATGTAATAAATATTTAAAGAAATACCTAAAACTGTTTTTGAGTGTCATTATTAGGTTTTAGAACATGAACCTCAACACCTGTTGTCCAGGAGACATTTTTTTACTGATTCCCCAAATAATTGAACGTGAAGGTGTCAGACGTTTTGCAAGCGTTTCCTGGCAATTTGTGTATGTTTTTCGATCTCCTTTTGGCTCATCAACTATTTATATTCTGAATGGAGTGATTCTGTTACCAATAACCTTTTTACTAATTTTTTTTCATCTTTATTGCCAGTACATTTTTATGTTATGCATATAGAGTATATAGTATTTTTTATCAGCATAACACTGATTTGAAGGCTATTGCCCTTCCAATTATAGGCAAAAATATAAATTTTTGTCGACAAAAGAAGCCTAATCATAACCACAATTATGGTCTTCGCTAGTATGTTTCGTTCATTTTTAATACCTAATAAGTATCTTGATTAATCATTGTTGCATACCCCGAAAATTGTATTTACTGTGTAATACAAACAACAAAAAACATCCATATCAATTTCCTTAACATATGGCATATGTGACCCAACATCCAGAAATCAAATATAACGTGGGGATGACAGATATGAAATATCAAATGTATTGCAGTTTTGTTTTCCTCAGACAATAGACTTTTACCCAAATGGAAATAAATATCATCGAGCTATTCTTTCATTTTTTTTTTCTTTTTTAGAATTTCAGCTCTGTTTCTTTCAAAAGGTAGCAATTCATCAGACTAGTAATTGAATTCTGCATACGGTGTGGATTCGAAAAAAGGTAAATAAGCACTTTAAAAAAAACGAAGGATTTATTTTACGAAGGCATAATTTTTTTTGCATAGTTTTGCTTTTCAATTTAATATACCGTATCAAATGATATGCAGTATAATGGTGGTTTGGGTTTCTTTCTTCTTGGTTACGATAAAAGTGCTAAAATAAAAGCCGTTTTTAGCTCGAAGATATGGTTCACTGAAGAATGCGAGGGTTCATTGATTTGTTCTTGTAATCTGCATTGGTCATTGGTTCCATTAGAAGGAGAGGCGACGTTTTTTTTAGTTAGAGTAGCATGTACAGAAAAACATTTCCAAGCATTGCGTTGCAGGTAGTAAGTTGGCCATGCCACCAGCCACCCGTTGAGATACTACCGTTGGAAAGTTATTGGGCCCTATGACTTGTCAGGCAGTACTACATTGGTCTCTCTGTGTGGTAATGGCTCGTTTTTCCTTTGACTAAATATACACAGAATAGTCTGCCTTATTTTAATTATTCATTACTTCTCTTGTAGGGAAAAATAGCCTAGTAAGGAAAGGAAATATCCTTATTTCTTTTCCTCACTAGGCTATTTTTCCCTGTTGGAGCCCATGGGCTTATAGCATCCTTCTTTTTCAAGTATGGTTATAACTTAGGTGGTAATAATAATAATGATAATAACTGTGATAAAAGATTGCAAAATAGTTCCGTTTACCTCAGCTCTTGCTTGATTCTTTGTTATCTATTTCAATACAGGAAAGCTGGTTGAATTATTTCAACAGCCCTGCTAAATCTGGAGTAATGCTAGTGTAAATTTGGTAATGTATTATGAATATTCAGTAGTGATTGACGAGATAGAGAATTAAGAGGAATAAGACTAAACATTTGCGTTTCAAACAAAAAAAAAAAAAATCCTCGACAAAACTACACAGCATAATCTTTTAATGTCTTATAATTTGAGCTGACCCTCATCAACATTAACGTTTTTACGTCAAACGATTTCTTTGTAACCCTTTTGCATGAATTACCCCCTTTTGGAGGTCTTCACGTAGGCCTATATCCTTTTGAAAGGAATTCTTAATTTTTCCGACTGGTCATCGTCTTGTTCTAGAAATTTTATTACTTTTCTAACTAACTACTAAACATCCTTTCTCGTCTCTCTTCTAAACAATCTCTGACGCAGGATGACTTCCGGCCGTTAGGCCTATTTCGCCACTTGTAACAGAATGCTTAAAGCCCGAAAGCTCTAATAGGGAAAGGAGGCCCTTGCGAAAAGGAGATGTAGAAGTTACAGATAAACATTAAAGGGGAAATGATAGAATGTTACAAAAAGTACAGTATCAACTTTAGTAACAATGTTAACACTAGGATGGCCAGCTCCTTTGATATATATAAAATGGCCGAGGTGTCGTTTTCGACACCTTATGATTTTTATTAAAATTTGGCATGAAAAATAATCATATATGGTTAATGAAATAACTCATATGTTCGCAATACATAGTTTATTAAAGAATATTGTTATTACATAACATTTGACATCATTTTGAAGTAGGCTATAACATTCTTTTTACAATCCTGTAGGCCAATTATTTATCAATATCTTAGATTCCACAATCTTTACATGTTACAAACACTACCCTAGTTTCATCCTTTGCACATTTGCCACAAGTAGGTTGTTTGCATACTTGGCAAACAGTAATCGTAGCATTTGAACATTTTCTACCATGACACTTGCGATGTTTCTTAGGTAATGATGAGCTTGTGGAGGGCACATCTGCAAGATTCGGTAAGCTTCTCTTCTGAACATAAGCATGCCTAAGACTTTCAATGAGCTCCAAAATGAACTCCTTCCTACTAATTGTTCTCCCTGATGCTAGTTTGTATATAATCCATGCATTTATAACTGCCATATCCAGTATATTACAAAAAACTCCAAGGGGCCAACGTCTTGTAGCACAACGTGTACTGTACTTTCGGAGCATTTGGTCGACTACGTCTACTCCTACTTTATTAGCATTATAGAAATCAATGACTGCTGGTTTCTTCTTCTCACCTTCCGAAATTGTTGGAGAACTATGCATTGTTGATAAGAGGCACACATTTTTATTAGCTTTGCATTGATAATTAACAAACATGCATTCACTTTCATCTTGAAAATAGAATTAGGATTCATACTTTTTCCCCTTTTCTTGTAAAGTCATTTCTTTCGACAGATGCTTGCTGTTTCCTCTCACAGTACCGACAATTGAAGTAGCTCTATCTCGCAGTTTCCTTGCAACTTCAAGAGATGTAAAAAAGTTGTCTGTTGTTACATTATAGCCTTTGTTCTTCACAACTTCAGTAAGACTGAGCACAACATGTTCCGCCAAGGGAACCCCTAACCTTGATTCCTTTTCTATGGCTCCTAAGTAGGGGATCACATTTACAATGTATTTGTTTTCTACCTCTGTAAGGACCCAAAATTTCAGGTTTATTTGGCATAAATACAATGAATGGGCACCTGTTTTTCATGGGCAATAGCTGTTCGTCAATTGTCAAACTATATGTTGGTATATAGGCACCTCTGCAATTTTCAACAAATAGGTCAAAAATGTCTCTAATGTGGGTAAATTTGTCACTTTTGATCCTCTCTGACCTTGTGCTTCTGTTGTCAAACCTAATGAATCTATGTATTTTCTTGTAATCACTTCTAGACATGGTTTCTCCGAATATTTTTGGTCCATAGGTTTTATTCCACAAAAAATCTGCACTGTGAGCTTTTCCGTACACTCCCCTTGCATATGTCAAAGCAATGTAGGCCTCAAACTTTTCTAAGGATAACACCCAGCTTTCATCGTGATTTTTTCCTTCACTGATTGTCCATTTATGAATTTTCCGTATCATAGTATCATCAATGAAGATTCTCCAAGCAGAATATGGGGATTCTGCAGCTACATTTTTCACAGTTTTTGAAATACCAGAAGTAGCTTTGAATACCTGACTTTGGCTATATCTTCCTTTCCGAGATGATGATAAAGGTTCCCAGGCAATCCCATGCCGTGTAATGATGGTATTTCTATCTGTAGAAGTGCTTGCTTGTATATCTGATGAGGTACTTGCTTGTCTAGTGGATTCATCTTCACTATCTTGATAGTCATCAGAATCTGATGAGCTTGAAGAAACTTCTTTTTGTGGTAAAAACTCATTTTCACTACCATCACTACCATCACTTGAAACTTCATCTTCTGATTGGAAGATAATATTCAATGCTTCTTCTACAGTATAGAAATCTTTATTTCCCTTACACCGTGAAGCAGCCATCTCTAATATATTCAGTATGACTACCACTAAGCTAATATGAATGATGAGTGCTTAGTAACTGTTTCCTTTGCCAAGGATCACGAAACACAGAATTCTCAAGGATATTCAAGTCAGGAATAACAAGTCTGAAAAGAAATTCACAAATATATAGTATACCTCATACTGAAAGAAAGTCATTATATAGATATGTGTGTGTGTGTGTGTGTGTGTGTGTGTGTGTATAAATAGATAGATATATAGATAGGGGACACAAACACAAATATTATTGCTTGTGAGGGGTGTTTAAATGAATTTACCATATAAATAGCCTAGGTGTCAAAAACGACACCTTGGCCATTTAAGGTAAAACCTCAAATATCAGCTATTCCACTGAATATTTTTTTAAAAATTAGGTCTGTTAAGCATCTTTTTAAAAATTTAATAATTGTCTATAAGACTTAGCATTGAGCCAAAATCAGTTATTCCATACTAATTAGTTAAAAATTTGAAGGTGTCGAAAACGACACCTCGGCCATCCTAGTGTTAAATGCGTGTCAATCTGTTTAACAGAAAATAATTTGCAGCAAGTTTGAACTTCTGAGGTTTCACCGATTCAGTTAATAGATTTGGAAACTTATTCCACAATGTTGTCACTGCTGGAGTAAAACTTTCAGAATACTGTGTAGAAATGGGCCTTAGTAGGTTGTAGGTTGGCCAGGGCACCAGCCACTTGTTGAGATACTACCACTAGAGAGTTATTGGATTCTTTGACAGGCCAGACAGTACTTCATTGGAGTCTTCTGTTTACATCTCATTTTTCCTTTGCCTAATCATACGCTGAATAGGTTGGCTTATTCTTTCCGCATTCTCCTCTGTCCTCATACACCTGACAACACTAAAAAAATTCTTCTTTGCTCAAGGGGTTAACTGCTGTAATGTAATTATCCAGTAGCTACTTTTCTCTTTATAAAGGTAGAAGAAACTCTACATATGGAAAGCAACTCTTCTAGGAGAAAGACACTCCAGAATTAGACCGTTGTTCTCTAGTCTTCGGTAGTGTCATAGCCACTGGACCATGGTCATCCACTGTCTTGGGGTAAAGTTCTCTTGGTCGAGGTTACATTTGGCCACGCTATACTAACTTCTCTCTTAATATTGTTTGTTTTTTAAGTTTTTATAGTTTATATATGAAAGATCCAATTTAATGTTGATGCTGTTCTTAAAATGTTTTATTTTGATTGTTCATTACTTCTCTTGTCGTTTATTTATGTAATTGTTTCCTTTTCTCACTGGGTTATTTTTCCCTGTTGGAGGCCTGGGTCTCATAGCATCTTGCTTTTCCAATTAGGGTGGTAGTTTACCTTGTAATAACAACAACAACAACAATAACAATACAGCCGGGGAAGATCTGAATGCAAAGGATGATCAGAATTATGGAAAATCTAATGCAACATATCCAGAGGTCTAACTGAACGACCGTGCTTGAGATTAAGATCCAGATCAGGGAGAGGGAATTTGATATACCTCACATTTATTGTCAATTTAAAAACAGGAGTCAACAGCTGTACACAAGACCGGAGAACAATATTCAAAACAAGGGAGAATGAGAGAATGAAAATTATCCTGATGATAGAATGATCACCATAAATCTTAAAAGATGTCGCAATTTTGCAATTTTTCTGCAATAGAAGAAGAAACGAAACGGATATGTTCTTAAAATTAAATTTGCAATTAAGAAATACAATTAGAATTATAAGTGAGTTGTATGTAGTTAGAGACATTGTCAATGAAAAGATCTGGAAGTTCAGGAGTCACTGTCCTTACCCTAGGTCAATAAAAAGATGAGGAAGTTCAGGAGCTACAGTTCTTGACATAGTTACACCCATTCTTTGATTTTTGTTAGAATTCGACTTCATCCCTCTTCTTTCAGGACATATAATTAATGCAAAGTAACATTATTTTCCAATTCAAGAAGCTTGTTTTCAAAGCCAAACCGCAAATCTTGCATATGCGATATTAAAAGTAATGTTCCGAGAACACTCCTCTGAGGAACACCAGATGTTACGCATCCATAGTCACTGTGGTGCCCATCAACAACTACTCTTAAGAATTTATTACTTGAAAATTCAATAAAGAAAAGACCCACTTACTTCCATCTGCTCAAGTTAAAAAGAAGGGCCTCATGAATAACACGTTCAATGGCAGCACTAAAATCAAAGCCAAACATCCTAACCTTAAACAAGGTATTTTTGTACTGTACAGCATTGAAATTATAAGAACATCACATGTTCCAAGGTCGCTGCAAAAGCCAAAATGCAAACCAAAGAAGAGATGATCACCTTCAGCATGCTCATTTAGATGTTTTGCCAAACGACATTCCAAAACTTTAGATATGTGCCTTATGAAAATTGGTCGTAATGAGTTGGGCTAGAACTACCATTTACGCATTTACTTGATAGAGTATTATTAAAGATTTCCAACAGATTAAAAGAAAATCTCTCCTTGCTAAGTTGTGATAAATAACAGACAACTTAGGAGCTAAGATATCAGCTGTCTTTAAAAGAACAACATAAGCTTCAAAGTCAAGTAAAAGTTTCAGTTTCACGGGAGCAATAAGCTAAACTAGTTAGTTAAGGAGGATTGAGTTTCCTGTTGCTTTTCTTGTTGTCAAACATACCAGACACTAGGCAAAAGGGTTTACTATTATTTGGACAGTGAGTAACAGAGACATCTGGGAAATTTATATATATGTATATATATATATATATATATGTGTGTGTGTGTGTGTGTGTGTGTGTGCGTGGGTGTGTATTAATTGGGCATGTTACTCTACGTTGTCTATTCGTTATATATATATATATATATATATATATATATATATATATATATATATATATATATATATATATATATATATATATATATTTATATATTTATATATTTGCTCGAAGTGCATTTAATGTGCGATATATATTCGTATATAACTGCAATCAGTCAGGAGAATGGTGGGAGGAAATACTTTGATCTGAGCACTTTCATTTTACGAACCTCATCAGTGTTTTGTTAAAAGGGTCCATACGCTATTAAGCTAAATATGAATGTAACAGCAATTCTCTCTCTCTCTCTCTCTCTCTCTCTCTCTCTCTCTCTCTCTCTCTCTCTCTCTCTCTCTCTCTCTCTCTCTCTTTCATTCAAATCTATTCTTTGATATGCTTTGAATGTGAGCGAGAAGACAATAAGTGATATAGATTACTATACGAATCACATGATTCTAATAATTATTAAAATTTATGAATTTCACTACTAATCATTACTGCACTATAATATTTGTACCATAAACAAAAAAAAATATTTATATTATACATATGTTAACTCCAAAACTAATGGCCTTTAAGTAAATAACGAAATGTAAAATGATTCTCTACAAAGTTATGAAACGCTTGCAACTAACTGTATTGCCCATCCCATTCCTCGCTCAGGAAGTAAAAACTTGTTAAGTATATGATTTAAAGCTTTGCGGAAATTTGACATTTAAGTGA
>NC_090746.1:26603872-26623872 GCF_036898095.1 Palaemon carinicauda | reverse complement strand
TCACTGGCACCGTCGGTCGATTAGTTCGTTATGAATGTTGCATAAGATTTTTCATACAGTAATTCTGATCATCCTTTACATTCAGATCTTCTCGGACAGTTCCATTCTGTTCGTAATACTAGGCATGCAGTTAATTCTAATAGTCAGGCTTTCTTCATCATGAGGCTCAATACTACACAGTATTCTAGAAGTTTTATTCCAGCTGTGACCAAGTTGTGGAATGATCTTCCTAATCGGGTTGTTGAATCGGTAGAACTTCTAAAGTTCAAACTTGCAGCAAATGTTTTTATGTTGAACAGGCTGACATAAGTCTTTTTATCGTTTATATATGAAATATGTTTTGATGTTACTGCTTTTGAAATATGCTAATATATATTAATTATTTCTCATACCGTTTGTTTATTTCCTTATTTCCTTTCCTTACTGGGCTATTTTTCCCTGGTGGAGTCCTTGGCCTTATAGCATCTTGTTTTTCCAGCTAGGGTTGTAGCTTAGCTGCTAATAATAATAATAATAATAATAATACTGTGGCTCACACGCAGACACACACACGCACACACACACACACACACACATATATATATATATATATATAAATTTCTACCTCATACTTGGGATCGAACGCTAGCCCCTTCTAATGAAAGGCCAGGTCGGAACCAACCATGCCACGAGAGCCCATAAAAAGAAATCTGAACCTGACACTAATCTAGCTGTCCGAGGATTTACCTAGTGAGACATCAGTCTCTTTACCAGCGAGTTTTACCAGATTTCCCCGGGCCACCACGTGACACAATTGGTAGTAATTCATTCAAATTACCCCTAATGAGTCAATATGGATAAATATCAACACAACATCGTGTTCAAATAGAAATAAATTTCTACCTCATACTTTGGATCGAACGCTAGCCCCTTCTAATGAAAGGCCAGGTCGAAACCAACCATGCCACGAGAGCCCATAAAAAGAAATCTGAACCTGACACTAATCTAGCTGTCCGAGGATTTACCTAGTGAGACATCAGTCTCTTTACCAGCGAGTTTTACCAGATTTCCCCGGGCCACCACGTGACACAATTGGTAGTAATTCATTCAAATTACCCCTAATGAGTCAATATGGATAAATATCAACACAACATCGTGTTCAAATAGAAATAAATTTCTACCTCATACTTGGGATCGAACGCTAGCCCCTTCTAATGAAAGGCCAGGTCGAAACCAACCATGCCACGAGAGCCCATAAAAAGAAATCTGAACCTGACACTAATCTAGCTGTCCGAGGATTTACCTAGTGAGACATCAGTCTCTTTACCAGCGAGTTTTACCAGATTTCCCCGGGCCAAGTATGAGGTAGAAATTTATTTCTATTTGAACACGATGTTGTGTTGATATTTATCCATATTGACTCATTAGGGGTAATTTGAATGAATTACTACCAATTGTGTCACGTGGTGGCCCGGGGAAATCTGGTAAAACTCGCTGGTAAAGAGACTGATGTCTCACTAGGTAAATCCTCGGACAGCTAGATTAGTGTCAGGTTCAGATTTCTTTTTATGGGCTCTCGTGGCATGGTTGGTTTCGACCTGGCCTTTCATTAGAAGGGGCTAGCGTTCGATCCCAAGTATGAGGTAGAAATTTATTTCTATTTGAACACGATGTTGTGTTGATATTTATCCATATATATATATATATATATATATATATATATATATATATATATAAACTATGTAATACATTGTGAATTCTTGTGGGTGAGGAAAACTTTTAATATGCAAACATATTGCTTCCCTTTGACCTGATGCGCATGTACCATTGACGTTTTGGGATCGTTATTAAAATTGTGTAACCAAAATATAATTCAGTTGACATAAGCGCAATCAATTTCATGACAATCCATTTAAAGATCAAAGGTCTTTGATTTTAATAACATGCAGAATCCATTCACTTCAATGTCGTTAGTAGTGACCTATTACGTTTATGATTACATTTGAATTCATATGATACTCACAAATGGAGCAACTAAATAGATGAAATGATGTTTTATAAAGTTCCACGTTTACTGTATTAAACAAACAGTTCATCTCAACAACTTTAATCCTTTGTCGTTCATACTCATTCAACACCCACATTTCCATCCCGGTAAAGAGAGTAGTTTGGTCAATAATTTCTCCATACTTATTACCTTATCTTTTGCAGACATTTCAAGTCGCTTTAAAATATTTTGTATACATCCTACACCTATTTCGCTTCTTTTATTCTGTGACGTAACCCATCTTGCCACTATCCTTAATGTTTATTAACTGCAAATTAATGAGATAGTAAGTTTTATCTTGCCATACAAGGGACATGAACTCGTATCCAGGATTCTTAGGTAAAGTAACACAGCATTAGGCCTACGCCTTCTTTGCAAAGTTGTTGGCACCACTGGATTTTCGGTCTTCCGTTTTAACAAGTTAGTTTAACATCACTTTACATCAGAAATCTGCCAACTATATTATGTAGTTGAAAAAAGAAGACCATATCTCTTTGTAAAAGATTTAAAAATTTGAGTTCTGGTCCACTAACGTTTGGAAATAAAATTAAGAAACTAGTTGATATAATAATAGAAATTAGTGTTTTGAAACCATATTTACATAAAATATCTGCTTGATTTAGAAAAGAAACAATAAACGCAGGATAATACAAAATAGATGAAGTCTAATCTAGGATGCCTCAGTAGATGAATTTGTGAAATAAATTTAAGTACCCTGTGGATGTGACTATAAAACGTTTTGAATTGCACAATTACATCAAGCATGGAAGGATAATGATTGACAAAAAGCAATTGGATATAGACATAAGGGGAAAATAAAAAGAAAACCTGGCCTCCTTCTAGCTGGATATCGTTCCTCCATATATTATTAAAGAATAGTTGTTGTAGTGAAATATGTGCATTGAAAGTTTTGAAAACTGGTGACATTAGAAATGCATTTTCTTTGAGAGTTGAAAAAATCCCGTAGTATCAAATATGAAATGTTTAATTAAATGAATTTATAGTGAAATAAACTTTTTAGAATATTTCAATTACCTTACTGCGTTTTTTTCAATATCCCTGTTCTTGAATATTTCAAAAATACCTACTGCTTCGAATAGGTGAAGCCGGAACATTCGTTTAACTAAAAGTAACGCCTTTTGAAGACTCCATCTGACAGCGTCCATAACACGAAACCCTGTGGAAGCCAAGGAAGACAAATTGGTGACGTGACCCACTCTGAAGCTCAAGGATCGGTTGCATCATTTCCTATGCACGAGCTTATTTCAACGACTTTACAAGGAGGACAAAAAAATGCACTAAGGTCCCCCCGGTGCGCCTTCGAGTTTTGGAATATGTTGAGACGTTCAGAAATATTCCTAGAGCATTTTTCAATAGTCTCTCTCTCTCTCTCTCTCTCTCTCTCTCTCTCTCTCTCTCTCTCTCTCTCTCTCTCTCTCTCTCTCATCGATGATATGTGCCTTATTGTTGCTATTTTATTATGAATTCCATTCGGGTCATGATTTTTATCATGGATAAACTGTAATATGTAAGATACATTTTTAAGATGGATTATAGAATGAACATTCTGAATGGATTCCGATTTTTAAAGTAGAAGTGTATATCTCTTTTTAAACGCAATTCAATAATATAAGCAGTTAATATTACAATAGCAGCATTTCTCAGGTTTGCTCATATACGGGAAATTAAATTTTGATACCTATTATTATTCTAATAGTAGTAGTAGATATCACTAAGAATTCGATTTAACCGCGAATCAGTCATATTGTTTCTTGGATAAAAGTAAGAAGAGGTTTTCAGTATACTCCATGTTGAGTTTTAGTGCACATAGATCATGAAATTTGGAGGTGGCCGTTTATTCATTTGTAATAGCTATTCATGTATTGTAATTTGGGAAAAAACGCAATTTTACAGAGGCTTGTGTGAATATCTATGTCTGCATAAATTATAATTGTTTAGTTTTTTAAGTTGAATAATTAAAAAACCACAAATTAAATTATTCTTGGAAATGTTTTTATTATTATTATTATTATTATTATTATTATTTCCATAATTGTTATTATCATCATTATCATTATTATTATTATTATTATTATTATTATTATTATTATTATTATTATTATTATTATTATTAAAAACAACGAAAAGGACATCGTCTTACTCAATTAGCTCCTCGTGGACTGGTTGTCCAACTAAAGACCATCCCAATTCCCTGGTTTGACTTCCCTGACCGTTCATTTAGGCAGATCGTGTCCTGTGCCACATTTATGCGAGTTTTTAGAATATACTTTAGTCATACTCGTGATGAAATTACATTTGATCTCTCATAGTCGGGTGTGTGTGTGTGTGTGTGTGTGTGTGTGTGTGTGTGTGTTTTTTTTTTTTTTTTTTCTTTTTTTTTTTTTTTTTTTTTTTTTTGTGGTGGTGGAAGTGGTAGTGGCGATATAATGGGTGCAGTTCTACCCGATTTTTTTTCTTCAGTTGCGATCAGCATTTACAAATAAATTTTCATTTCATAGGTATCTGAATGTTTCAGAGTATCGCGATCAACTGAAAAATGAAGAGATTGATGTTAGAGATAAAATTGTGGGGAATGCCTACTAAACTTTACGCTTACATTTTCATACTTTTCATATATGCATAATGAGTGTAATGATACTAGTGATTGTTACGTGAATAGTGATATGCAAAGAATAATCTATAGTGGAAAGGACATTTTTGAAATATAGATTAGGGATATTTTTTAATTAGGATAATCAAATTATTGCTGAAATGAACATATCGTTATTAAAAAAAAAAAATAATAATAATAATTAAATAAATAAAAAAAAATCAGCCAACCTAGCACATATATGTAAAAACAAGCAGATTTTTTTTAAACAGCTATACTTTTGTACTATTATATTTAAAGGTTTAAAGGCTGCTCATGAATGGCAAGCAAGACAATGCCCTCGAGACTGGTCATATACGTGATCAGCTCCCAAGCCCTTTCTCCATCCAAGCTAGGACCAGTGAGGCCCAGGCAATGGCTGCTGATGACTCAGCAGGTAGACCTATATACTCCCCCCCCCTTACTTTAGCTCAGAAGGATGGTGATGTTGCAGCCACTAAAGGAACTAACGAGTTTGAGCGGGACCAAACCGCAATTTGCCGATAGGTTTCCGAAAAGAAATTACAGAATATTGTCAGCTAGAATTCTTGATGTCGGTGCTGTGAGAGCTGAATGCAAATATTCACATAAAATTTTCATTTCATATTTTCAATTCCGTTTTCTGTTCCGTATTTGTTTTACTTCAATATTCTCTTCAAACTATCACGATAAAAATCCTATCCTTTTTTGGAATAATTGCAAGAAAACATCAGCAACCCATTATTTGTATTAGCATTATCCCTTGGCATAAAGACATTAAAATCTCTCTCTCTCTCTCTCTCTCTCTCTCTCTCTCTCTCTCTCTCTCTCTCTCTCTCTCTCTCTCTCTCTCTCTCACTAGTAGGAAAAAACGACGCGTTTCAGACTCCTTTCCTTGGCCTTCAAGTGGGATTATGGATGAGTGGCTAAAGCTTTGTGAGAGACGCTAGACTAGAAAAAGAAAAAAAAATACTCTGGAGAATGCGGGCTGCATTGGCGAAAAAGTAACTATTGGAAAAATGTGCTGAAGGAGTAATGTACGTGTGCCATGCCAACTCTATATTGGGAAATTATGATTGGTACGTTATAAGTAGAAATTTTGATGCGTGACATATAGATAGAGAATAGTCCGCCCAGTAGGCTATAACCTAGCAAATTAAATAAACAGTTGTCTAAAATGTGCATTAACTTTTAGTTAATTTACTCAGTCAAGTACGTAATATATTTAGCATGCTGTAACAAAAATGGCAATTGTCTATTGTTTCTTATTTTTGCCTGTTATCAGTCTTTTGATTTACCATATGTATCTTATATAGGAAATCACAATTTCTATTCAGTTGAAAATTTTATATAAGATTCTTTGATATATTTAAGTTCAGAGCTTTCGAGTGGAAATATTATTTTACCCAAGTCATGTACATGGTCTTGAAGGAAGAGGCAATGCGGTTCTCTCTCTCTCTCTCTCTCTCTCTCTCTCTCTCTCTCTCTCTCTCTCTCTCTCTCTCTCTCTCTCTCTATATATATATATATATATATATATATATATCTATATATACATATAAATATATATATATATACATATGTATATATATATATTTATTTATATATAAATATATATGTATGTATATATATATGTGTATATATATATATATATATATATATATATATATATATATATCACTCTCTCATGTTGTTGAGCAGGATGTTTGATTGCCATCACACCTTGTTATCTTTTTATTTCATAACATTCATTAACCCTTTTTTTTCATGATTCGATGTATCACCAGAGCCGACAAGTTTTTCAAAACCAGGTAGTTATACGGTTTCGTCCTATTTTCAATTACTGCTGCTTCCACTCTTTATAGGAAATGCGAAAAATATATCCATAGAAGCAGGAAAACTGAAAAATTGCTGATCCACATTCATTATCTAATTTGGCTTGGATAGCTTTATTGCATTGTACAAACATGTTTGTACAGTAGTAATATTATCGTTATCAATTTTGTTCACGTGAAGAAATCTGTGAGGCCATTAACATATAGAATGAGATTCCATGAGCGGAAACGACAGAGACTTTTTTTTTTTTTTTTTTTTTTTTTTTTTTTTTTTTTTTAAGATTCCCTGGCCTTTCCTGCCAGAGTCAGGCTCTTGCTAATCTGCAAGACTTGATATTAAGATAAGTATTTATTTCCCCCCGAGGTCGAGAATCGCGAACTGTATGATAGCCTACTTTTCATTAGTGTGAGGTATGGATGGAGTGTGTGTCACACTTGAGGTGGGACAAACTTATAACAAAGGATAAGGTATGGCTTAGCAAACTTTATTCTCTTGCATATCAGTTTTAATCCAAGAAACCTTTTTATTACACTTATAAATGTTTAGACTTGAGTTGATGAATAATTTATCCATGTACAGAAACTTTACTTATGGGCGTGTTTTTTTTTTCAAGTGTTTGTGTCTGACTGGAGGCTAGGCAATTGACAACAACAAGCATGGGGAGTTTGGTGGGACCAAAGGTCAACGTGCTGAGTCAACTGCCATAGCTTGTTCCTCTTACTATCTATTTCAAGGCCCATGACACCCTCCTTTTTTAATATAGCTAATGAACTAGGCTTCTGATTAATGTGAAACCGAAACATTTTTTTTACTCATGCAAGGATGAAGGAGTGCAAGGGCAGGGGAGTGAAACCACCAGAGTTTAAGACACCGACCTAAAATTAAGAAAAATGGATTCAAGCATTTACTCCGGATTATTGTCTTATTTTATATCGAGAAATGTCATCTCAATTTTGTGATCATGGTGAGAACGGAAATTAAGACCTGGCAACTAGACGCAGAATGACGTGTGTCAACCATGACGTAGGGCCCCGTGACGTTTACATCTGCCACGGCCCCAATTCTGTATGGTTATCAAATGATATATAAGTTGTTGTGAATTATACTTTTTTATGGAATTTAGAGATGCTAAATAGTTATTATGTTTGAATAAACTCATTTTCAACCTCACATGTGTTTATTATTTAACGAATAAGCAATTCTTACGAAAAAGAAGACAAAATTAACTAGAAGCCTAGTTCATTAGTTTGTTGAAAAAGGAGGGTGTCATGGGCCTTGAAATAGATAGTATTCCACTCTTAGGTGGCGAGGAATCTATGGGGCTGATCAGGGGCCTGTGTATTTTTCAGCGTTCCTTTGGCCCCTAGCTGCACTTGCACTATATTCTCCTGATGTCCAACCTCTTCTAACTTTTACTTTATAGTGTAACTGGGGGGTTTTCCTCTTCCCACAAGCTCTAGCGCAGTACTATATATTATGTAGCCCAAATTCATTAATCCAATCCATATATTTACAGAATATTCACAATCTTTAATTGTCCTGTCCCTTGCCTGCCACTCTTGAGTGACCTTTAAATAGTGATAAGAAAATAAATTGATAATAATAAATCTTTTACTATATAGTGGAGCTTAAGGTAATCAGAAGGGATTTAATAATTGAAGATTACTTTTATGATTAGGACTGGAGCATGTTAAATAGTTTTTATCGAAATGTCATCTTAAGGTAATTCCAGGCCTCAATTAAAAAATATTTAAGAATTGTATTCGACTAGATTACATTGATTAACTAATTCATTCGTCCTGTAGGTTTTAATTCAAAAGCTCTTCGTAGACTAGTCCATTCTGTCATTAGTCACTGCCTGGTGAATCTTTTATGAGCTTTGAGAGACTTTTCCCCATCTAGTCCTAATTTCCCTTTAAAGGATTATTGGCTTTAACTAAAAGACATGGAGTAGGTTATAAGATGGTTACAACTTTTGAGGGGTGTATTTCTCTCCTTAGAAATTGTAAGGTTTTTTTTTATTTGGTATTTACAGATTCTAATAATTCCGAAAACTGATAATTTTCTACTGATACGATATAAAAGGCTTCTTTATGTTTATTATATTAATGCTGCTTATATACTTATGCCGAAAACAAATAAAAGTGAAACAAGAAATATGGGAGAAAGGTCATATTAAAGACCGATGGAGTTGAGACGCTGTCAGAGTTTTGCTGCTCATAACAAAGGGGGCTTAAGGCTTAGTTTACAAGGAAGTTATCTATCAAAAATATATTTCTCCATATTTTCTCTATATGAAGCCACTATGTTTTTCTTATTTAGAACTTTATCTAGAAGGGTATTGTTAATATTAGTACCTGAATGGTATTATGGGCAAAGGTGACATAAATATAGTTACAGATAGAGAAAGACAAGTGTAGTCAGAGTAAAATCACACTTTATTGCGAAGTGAAATTTCTAGTATAATAAATGTTTAGGAATGTTTATCCGCCGTAAAGTAGCCACAAGCAGATTACCATCACTAAAAACCAGGAAATTGAAAACTCATTACTCAAAATGAATTATTCATTAAAAAGTGAGTTTTGAGAAAAGTAATTTGTTATTTGAAATTGAACCAAATGTACTGTAAAAACAAAAAATTTTAATAAATTTAATCTGAACAGTTTAGAAATTTGAATACAAGAAATTCCATTACATCCATCAAAAAGGAAAGATATCTATCGCAATATTCCTAACGCTTCTTTATATATCATCAAATGTTTTTATATATTTATTACAGAGTTTACCCAGAACTATTTATCAGGTGGATTTTTTTCTCTCTCTCTCTTTGGTCTTTTTTAATCTTTTGTTTCATTCAATTCTGTGAAAACTTGTATATGAAGATAAATGGCATTCCTACTTTATCACGTACAGAATGTTTGTTCAAGGATAATGGCATTCCTAATTTATCACGTGAGGAGTGTTCATTCAAGGATAATGGCATTCCTGCCTTATCACTTATAGAATGTGCTTTCAAAGATAATGGCATTCCTGCCTTATGACATATAAAATGTTTGTTCAAGGATAATTTCATTCCTGCCTTATCACGTACAGAATGTTCGTTCAAGGATGATGGCATTCCTGCCTTATCACATATAGAGTGTTCGTTCAAGAATAATGGCATTCCTACCATATCACGTACAAAATGTTCGTTCAAGGATCATGGTATTCCTATCTTATCACGTATAGAATGTTCGTTCAAGGTTAATGGCATTCCTGCCTTATCGCGTACAGAATGTTCGCTCAAGGTTAATGGCATTCCTGCTTTATCACATACAGAATGTTCGTTCAAGGACAATGGCATTCCTGCCATATCACATAAGGCATGTTCGTTCAAGGTTAGTGGCACTCCTGCCTTATCACGTATAGAATGTTCGTTCAAGGATAATGGCATTCCTGCCTTATCACATATAGAATGTTCATTCAAGGATGATGGTATTCCTGCCTTATCATGTATAGAATGTTCGTTCAAAGTTAATGGCATTCCTGCCTTATCATGTACAAAATGTTTGTTCAAGGTTAATGGCTTTCCTGCCTTATCACGTATAGAATGTTCGTTCAAGGATAATGGCATTCCTACCTTATCACATATAGAATGTTCGTTCAAGGTTAGTGGCATTCCTGCCTTATCACGTATAGAATGTTCATTCAAAGGTAATGGCATTCCTGCCTTATCATGTACAAAATGTTCGTTCAAGGTTAATGGCATTCCTGCCTTATCACGTATAGAATGTTCGTTAGAGGATAATGGCATTCCCGCCTTATCACGTCTAGAATGTTCGTTCAAGGTTAATGGCGTTCCTGCCTTATCACGTACAGAATGTTCGTTCAAGGATATTGGCATTTCTTCCTTATCACATAAGGAGTATTCGTTCAAGAATAATGGCATTCCTTCCTTATCACATAAGGATTATTCGTTCAGGAATAATGGCATTCCTGCCTTATCACGTATAGAATGATCTTTCAAGGTTAATGGCATTCCTGCCTTATCTCATATAGAATGTTTGTTCAAGGACATTGAAATTCCTACCTTATCACATATGGAGTGTTCGTTCAAGGATGATGACATTCCTGCCTTATCACGTATGGAGTGTTCGTTTAATGATAATGGCATACCTGCTTTATAACATAAGGTGTGTTTGTGCAAGGATAATGGTATTTCTGCATTATCTCGTATAGAACGTTTCTTCAAGGACATTGTCATTTCTACCTTATCACATATAGAGTGTTCGTTCAAGGATAATGGCATTCCTTCCATATCACATAAGGAGTGTTCGTTCAAGGATAATGGCACTCTTGCCACATCACAAATAGAGTGTTCATTCAAGGATAATGTCATTCCTGCCTTATCACATATAGAATTATCGTACAATGATAATGGCATTCCTGCCTTATCGCAAGTAGAGTGTTCGTTTAAGGATAATGGCACTCCTGCCTTATTGAATAATGAGAGTTTGATCAAAGATAATGGCATTCCTGCCTAATCACGTATAGAATGTTTGTTCAAGTATAATGGCATTCCTGCCTTATCAAATATAGAGCGTTCGTTCAAGGAAAATGGCATTCCTGCCTTATCACATATAAAGTGTTCATTCAAGGTTAATGGCATTCCTTCCTTATCACGTATAGAATGTGCATTCAAGGCTAATGGCATTCCTGCTTTATCACATAGACTAGAGAATGATCGTTCCAGGATAAAGTCATTCTTGCCTTATCATATATAGAATGTTCATTCAAGGATGATGGCATCCCTGCCTTATCACGTATAGGATGTTCGTTCAAGGATAATGGCATTCCTACCTTATCAAATATAGAGTGCTTGTTTAAGGATAATGGCATTCCTGCCTTGTCACATATAAAGTGTTTGTTTAAGGATAATGTCATTCCTGCCTTATCACTTATAGAATGGTCGTTCAAAGGTAATGGCGTTTTTACCTTATGATGATTGGTATATGCATTCAAAGATAATGGCATTCCAGCCTTATCACATATAGAATATTTGTTAATGGATAATGGTATTCCTGCCTTATCACGTATATAGTGTTCGTTCAAGAAGGATGGGATTCCTGCCTTATACCATATAGAATGATCGTTCAAGGATGGTAAAATTCCTACCTTATCATGTGTAGAATATTCGTTTAAGGATGATGGTATTCCTGCCTTATTACGTATAGAATGTTCTTTCAAGGATAATGGCATTCCCTTCTTATAACATATGAATTGTTCGTTCAAGATTAATAGCATTCCTGCTTATCACATATAGAATGTTTGTTCAAGGATGAAGGTCTTCGTACCTTATCACATATAGAATATTCGTTAAAGGATGATAGTTTTCCTGCCTTATTATATATAGAAAGTTCGTTCAACGATAATGTCATTCCTGCCTTATCATATACAGAATGTGCAGTCAAGAATAATGGCACTCCAGCCTTATCATGTATAGAATGTTCGTTCAAGGATAATGGCATCCCTCCTTATTACGTATAGAATGTTTTTTCAAGGATAATGGGTTTCCTGCCTTATCACGTGTAGAATGTCAAGGATAATAAATTCCCGCCTTATCATTTATAGAATGTTCGTTCAAGGATAATGGCGTTCCTGCATTATGACCTATAAATTGGTCGTTCAACGATATTGACTTCCTGCCTTTCCTGCCTTATCACATATAGATCGTTCGTTAAAGGGTAATAGCATTCCTACCTATCACATATAGAATGTTCGTTCAAGGATGGTGGCAGTCCAACCTTATAACGTATTCAATGTTCGTTCTAGAATGAGGGCATTCCTAAATAATTACAGGTAGAATGTTCCTTCAAGGATGCTGGCATTCTTACCTTATCATGTAAAGAATGTTTGTTCAAGGATGGTGGCATTCCTACCTTAGTAAATATAGAATTTTCGTTCAAAGGTAATGAAATCCCTGCCTTATCACGTATAGAATGTTCGTTCCAGTATAATGGCATTCTTGTCTTATCACATATGGAATGTTCATTCATGGATAAGGGCATTCCTGCCGAATCACATATAGAATATTCGTTTAAGGATATTGGCATTTTTGCCTTATCACGTATGTAATGTTCGTTCAAGGATAATGGCATTCCTACCTTATCATGTATAGAATGTTCGTTGAAAGGTAATGGCATTCGTACCTTATTACAAATAGAATGTACTTTCAAGGAGGAATGCATTCCAACCTTATCATATATAGAGTATGCATTTAGGGACAATGGCATTCCTGCCTTACCACAAACAGAATGTTTGTTCAATAATAATGGCATTCCTGGTTATCACACATAGAATGATCGCTGAAAGATCATGGCACTCCTACTTTATAACATATATAATGTCCGTTCAAGGATAATGGCATTGCTGCATTATTACGCATAGAAAGTTCGTTCAAGGATAATGACATTCCTGCCTTATCACATATAGAATTTTTGTTCAAGGGTAGTGGCATTCTTGCTTTATCATGTATAGAATAATCGTTCAAAGATGATGGCAATCCCCTCCTATCACATATAGAATGTTCGTTGAAGGATGATGTCATTCCTACCTTATCACGTATAGAATGTTTGTTCACAAGAATGGTGGCATCCCTACGTTATGACATTTAATGTTCGTTCAAGGATAATGGTATTCCTGCCTTATCATGTATAAAAGGTTTGTTCAAGGATGATTGCATTCCTACCTTATCACATATAAAATGTTCGTTCAAGGTTTATGGCATTCCTGCCTTATCACCTATAGAATGTTCGTTCATATATAATGGCATTCCTGCCTTATCTTCTATAGATTGTTCATTCAAGGATAATGGCACTCCTGCCTTATCATGTATAGAATTACAATCAAGGATAATGGCTATCTTGCCTTATTACGTATAGAATGTTCGTTCAAGGATAATGACAATCCTGCCTTATCATGTATAGAATGTTTGTTCAAGAACTATGGCATTCCTGCCTTATCACTGTTACGATCCTCTTTGGGATCGAACCAGGTTCTTTTGAATTGATTAATTAAATTAGGATAGATCGACCACTACCCACTTTGAAAAAAAGTGAATATAGAAAGAAAACGCGCAAAAGAAAACATAATTTTATTTACAACTAGTCAAAGGTCAATGTTTCTTGATTGAGTACTTTGGAAGCACTGAACTAAACAAAGAAAATCATCTGATTACACTACACTCCAGCAAATAGGGGAACAGTTAAGATAGTAGACAAATAATACTTAAAAGATGGTACTCTTCACAGTAGCTCTCGATGGTTGACAGGAACGTAGATATTTTAGGTCTGGGCGTTTCGTGGTTGGTAATAACGGCAGGGGTCAACTCGTTCTGACATCTCGGACAAGTTGTCGTAAGGCTGGTCACGTCTGCATTCTGGTCCTTACGTTCCCTTTCTTTTTCTGTGCTTCTTCTCTCTCGTTCTCACTCGTCCTCTCGTTCTATTTTTCGTACTCTCGTTCTATCTTTCGTACTCCTCTTCTCTCGTTCCCGTTGAAGTTTGTATACCCCTGTATGGGAGGGGTTAACTATGGACAATTCCATATAAGGAAATTTTCTCCTTTCTTCATCCTCATTGGTTTTCCTTAAAACCACGCCTCTTTGATAATATCTTCACGAACGCTCTGCTGGTGTAATCATGATCCATATGGCGCTATAATTGAAGCCAGACATGTGTTTACCTTCCGTTAATGTATATTCTTCTGCGACAACACTGCTCTCATTGTCCTATGGGTCCTTCCATAATGCTGGCGCCCTCGGATTGCTACAAACAGACGATCGTTATGCCCAAGGTCTGCTGATCTAGTCATATCTAATAAATATCTTGATCTCCATCAACGACGGTGACAGTTTCCAGTAAACACTAGCGGGACCTCCTTCTCTCTGCTTCTTAAGAGTAGAAAATTCACATGTTTTAACATTCTTTTCTATATTATTCTATCTACCCATGACAATCACATATAGATTGTTCATTCAAGGATAATGGCATATCTATCTTATCACGTATAGAATGTTCGTTTGAGGATGGTGTCATTCTTACCTTATCACATATAGAATATTCGTTCAAGGATGTTGGTAGTCCCACCTTTTGAAGTTTAGAATGGTCTTTCAAGGATGATGGCATTCCTATCTTATCACGTATAGAATTTTTCTTTAAATATGATGGCATTTTTACCTTATCAACTTATCACGTATAGAATTTTCGTTCAAAGATAATGGTATTCCTACCTTATCACGTATTGAATGTTTGTTCAAGGATGTTAGCATTCCTTCTTTATTAAGTATAGATTGTTCGTTCAAGCATGATGGCATTCCTACATAATCACATATAGAATGTTCGTTCAAGGATGATGCTATTCCTGCCTTATCATCAAATATACTGCAGAATGTTCGTTCAAGGGTTATGGCATTTCTACCTTATCACATATTGAATGTTCATTCAAGGATGAGGGCATTCCTATGGTATTACGTATAGGAGGTTTGTTCAAGGATGGTGGCATTCTTTCCTTATGACGTATAGAATGTTCGTTCAAGGATGTCGGCCCTTTTACCTTATGAAGTATTGAAGGCTCGTTCATGGATAATGGTATTCTCGCCTTGTCACATAAATAATGTTCGTTCAAGGATAATGGCATTCTTGTCTTATCACGTATATAATGTTCTTTCAAGGATAATGTCTTTTCTCTCTTATCATGTATAAAATGTTCGTCATAGTATAATGGCATTCTTGCCTTATCACGTATAGAATGTTCGTTCTTGGATAATTTCATTATGTCACGTATAGAATGTTCTTTCAAGGGTATGGGCATTCCTGCCTTATCACGTATAGAATGTTCGTTCAAGGGTAATGGCATTCCTACCTTATCCCTTATAGAATGTTAGTCCAAGGATAATGGCATTTCTACCTTATCACGTATAGAAAGCTCATGCAAAAAAAAAAATAAAAAAATATATAATTGTAATATTTTCATAATTGTATTTTTCAGATAAGTTACTATAGAATTAAAGTAATGAATGTGCTTGTAGATTATGTCATTTCTTTTTGTCATACTAGTGTTTTTTTTTTTTTTTTTTTTTTTTTTTTTTTTTTTTTTTTTTCTCATCGTCCAAGAGGTTGATAGCTGTGTCTCTATTTTCCATAGTTTCATCTAAATCTCCAAAATTGTTAATAGTTTAGTAAATACAATATAACTTTCGAAAGGAAACATATGTTCAAGAAATATCCTTATCAGTGAAATTGTTTTACATTATGTATTCAATACCTTTTGCCATATGAATTTTTTAGAACTTAACAAATAGGGTGATGCATTCCATTTAGGTGACTCGATCCACCATGTCTGATGCTCCAGAGTAAAATATTATGGGACGTGATTGTAGCCGTGATTCACTATTGTTAGAAACGATTATGATTATTTCAAAATAGCTGATATGACCTTCAATTCCATAAAGTTTATTTATAAAGATCTTGAACATTTAACTTTTGATGATGCCACAGAGCTAGATATTTCGAAATTCTCGCTATTCATGAGGCTGTCTGGTTCTACAACTATTAATGATACTAAATCACATGAGAAACGTGACTGGTCATTTCCTATTATTGTTGTAATGGTTTCCTTACCGAATGTCAATAGCATCCTGATATTTTTGCCTATCAGAAAAAGGTATTCGAAGTGGTCATCTAATTTCTATTTACATTATCGTCCTAAGATGGCTGTTTCATCTATCTTCCCTATCATCTGTTTGTATTATCGAATGTCCACAAATCAGAATATTATTATTATTATTATTATTATTATTATTATTATTATTATTATTATAGACTTTCAGTGTTAATTTTACTTTAACATTAGCTCCCGCAATCGTAGCGTTTATGTTGAACAGAGAACTTTCACAACCGGCTGTTTTGTCCTTACTTGAAGATTTATTGATAGCTATGAGTTTGAAAAGGTCTTGTCATGTAATTTTTGGTTTTGATTGTGGTTCTTTGATGTCCTGGTCAATGTTGGTTTGTTCTTCTAGTCATATCTAGTTGGGGTTAAAGATGCTAAGATATCCAGGTTGTATATTAAAAAAAAAAACACCTTTGTAAATGCTTATTTTCCTATATTTATTTGGTTTTATAGTTGGCTGCTAATCATTTGAATGGATGTTTAATTATACTTCCTCTTCTTCTTCTGTTTATATCAGAAACGTTATATCTTTTGGATGGTTCATACAAAGGATAATGGACCTCATGCATATTAGTACGTTGTGATTGATATCTGTAGTAATAGAATTCAAACTAGAGGGCAATACCATTACCATAACAGCACATGTTGCATGGCACAGATGTTATGGTGAAATCTATGACTGAGCGAGACTTGAGAAATATCAGTGTACAATAATTAATCCATTATCCTGGAATCAAATAATTGCTTAACATTTTTCAATAATCTAATAGCAGTCAATCATTGCCAATCTTTGCAATGCAATGGCGAGTGAAATGCGCATATGAAAGAGTTGCTAAGTGTAGCACGAATATCAGTATCAATCTGAAGATAGATTAAAGCAAGGTTGAGGATTTTGATGAAAAGATACAATCGTTATATTGTTTCCCCTCTGAATGAAATCATATACAAATCACACCAATGAAAATGACAACTGACAAATTAAAGAGATTAAATTGGCCATTCCTTTATTTCGATCGCTGCCACTGTCACGTTCGGTATACCTCTGGTCTTTATATCAGAAGAAAAAAAGCATAAATTTAAATCAATTGGTTTTGAAAGAATATTCAATGTGCGATAGAGGCAAAAGATTGACATGCATTCTATCTGTTTGTCAGTGTGCCATTACCACGTATATTGACATTGCAACTCCAACGTCATTGAAGGGATTTCACACAAACGCTATAAAAAGGTAAACCATAACGCATATTATCTATTACAGGGCTGTAGACATTTCAGCCATATTATAGGGCTGTAAACATTTCAGTCATATTTCAGGGTTGTAGACATTTCAGTCACGTTATAGGGCTATTGACAAATCAGTCAAACTTTGTACGAAGACCATCACGCATAAATATACATAAGGATAGATCGCATATCCGTCTATCTGGATTTACCTGCCTGTTAGTGTGCCTGTCACGTTTGCCCTATCATCACCACTCTTCTACTTGGTTTAAGGGAAGTTTGTCAAATTGGTACGAAAATATAGCATCATGCATAGGCGTTCATGAACCAAGATAGATCCGTCTGTCTTTTCGTTCGTTAATTTTGATGCTTACCTTGGACATCACAAAATCTATTGGAATGATGGTCTCTCGGTTAAACTTTGTACACAGATACACGTTTATGCTTACCTGTGACTAATAGGAGATCGTCTGCCCCCGTGGCATCTATCTGACAGTTTTTATGTCCATCAGTGTGTCTGTCCCCTTTGCGTTATCATTACAATTTCTGCCTGCAAGACAAGAGATTTCCGTCTCATTGGCACAAAAGTAGACTGTCATACAGTAGATGAGCATGAAGGTAGATTTTGTCATTATGTCTCCCAAGCTTAACTTGGTTGATAGGAATTCAGTTAAACTTGTTTCAAAGGTAGATCGTTATTCACAGAAGTCAGTCACTGAGTCTGCCATATTACGTTGCTAATCGCAAGTTTGTCAAAAAGTGAATTATTGTCGCATCATATTCCGTAGATTCACACAATTTCAACTTTGACTTTGAATTAAGTCTTTAACCGTTATATTTCATTTCTGACATGCATACTCCACTAGTGAAGCCATTTTAGATCGCATTAATTTTAATGATTTTATGACCTTATTCATAGAACATTATTTTCCTGCAGAAAATAACTGCCGTTTAAGACATCGTATTTTACAAAATTATCTTTCCGGGAGAAAATTTATGTCCTCCAACATTTTGTCAATCGTAGTGCTCATAAAGTGGTGTCGGTCGGAGATGGGCAGCCAGCCTTTATTGTTTTAGTATCACTCCAAGAATATTTTTTTTTTTTTTTTATTTATGTTTAGATTAAGGAACTATACTTGTGTTGTGGCCTTGATCCACTTACTCAGAACTTACTCCCAAATCATAGTACCTCGGTTAGTTTCTATAAATTATCTTTGGAAGAAAAAACATTAATTGAAGCGTCCAAAAATAATTGAAATGATAATAACAATTGTGATAATAATTATGATGATAATTAAAGGATAATAGTTAGATTATGACAAATATTCAGTTCGAATTGTAATATAATTCAAACCGCAAATGCAATAATGCAAAGTAGTTTTATTTCTTTGCAAGTAAATGAGTTGGCGATCTAACGTCAGAATATTAAATGCAGCTTTATGTGAAAACGCAGCGAGAGAGAGAGAGAGAGAGAGAGAGAGAGAGAGAGAGAGAGAGAGAGAGAGAGAGAGAGAGAGAGAGAGAGAGAGAGAGAGAGAGAGAGAAAGTCAGTATTCAGTGGACTGGATAGAGCACGGATGTTCCCTGTGTCTATAAAATTTTCTCTTCTTTTTTCCGGCTGTGTTGTAATGTAGTGTACTCTACAAGAATCTCCGACGTGTCATTAAATATCCTTTTAATGGGGGTATATGAGTGACAAAAATAAAATTAAAAGATTCAGTCTCTGACGGAAGATAAACATTACATCGCAACTTTCGAATCTGTAATTTTACAAATATTTGACTCGAAAGGAACAATAATGTTCGACCGTACCATGATTGATATATTTATACAGGCTATACATATATCTATATTTCAAGACTATGACTGTTGCCTTTGAAAATTAAAGTATAATATTGCTTTACTGGTATACTAGTTTGATTATTGGTCTCAATAGTTTCAAAGCACCGAGAGAAAGGTCTCTTGTAGTCGTAGAAACCGGGAATAACATGTCAAGCTCAGTCAAGACCGGAATATCTTCGCATCGAATTATTGTACTGTATCAGTAAGACGTTGAGAGTGGGAATGAAATAGAGGGTGGTAGAAATGTAATCAGAAGATTAGAATTTCAAACTATAGAGCCACTACAGAAATGAAATCTATAATCTTTTGTTGGTAATTATTTGGTCCCGAAAATCACAACGAAGACATTGATTAGAAGGAAAGTTTAAGGCTCCTGTTAAAACGTTAGAATATTAATACACAAAAAATTAGTATACTTATCTTTTGATGCTTTGTTGTTCTCTTGTTCCATGATTTTTGTGGTATATAATCAAGGGAGAAAAGCAAAACCTGAAATATACATTTCTCAACAGGAAGATGGCCCATTCTGCAATTGACGGGTTGAAAGTCAATCTCGATTTTAGGAACTTTACGTACCCTCGCAAAGTTGGAACGAAGGTACCTTTATTTTGCACACACTTGCATACAAGCCAGAGGCGAAAGAGTCTGGCCCATGCCATGACAGCGGAAAGTATTGTGGACTAATATTGTTATGATGATATGTAGGGGGATATTGGTATTTGAATACACATTGCT
>NC_090746.1:26576372-26596372 GCF_036898095.1 Palaemon carinicauda | reverse complement strand
TCTAAAAGAACTATAAAGATATGAAATTAAAACATCAAATACGGAGGAAATGAAAATGGCTTAGCAGCTCTGCATAGTATTATGAAAATTTGTCTCCATTTACAAGTGATAAATGTAAAATGGCCGAGGCTTGCCTACAAAAAAAATCAGGACGAAACGAATGATAACCCTGATGTGTTACCCTTCAACTTATTTGTTATGTACCAAACGGGGAGTGGGAATACCAGTATTTTGGATATATATACATATATATATATATATATATATATATATATATATATATATATATAGGCCTATATATATATATATATATATATATATATATATATATATATATATGTATATATATATATATATACACATATGTGTGTGTGTTTCTTTGTATGTGTTTACATATATAATGTCAGTCCAGAAATAAAAGAAAATCTGTCTGATGCTGTTCTTCATTATAATTTAACTCACAGAAATGCCCAGGAAAATAGAAAAACTAGACATGATCCTCGGTTTTTACCGGCATTTGTTCACGGACTTTTTCAAAGCTATCTTGGGTTACAGTAATGCAATCTCTGATGGTTCGCAAATTATGTGTATTTAGAATGAATTCTTATAATTTGTAGTTAGGATGTGCTGAAGGTACGCTATACATTCGATATACATACGCTCCCGATCCTCTACCAACACGCAATCACCCGTTAGTAGTGGATAAACGCCTAACACAGTAAATATCAGTGGGTATATTGCTTATGAATTACACATGTATTGCGAATGTATTATGAACTCCCAGCAACAACCAAAATTTGGGATGCGTTGAGAACATGTGGGGAGGTTAAGCAGTTCATTTAAAGGTTTATAGCCGCTCATGAATGATAGAGGCAAGGGTCAGTGACATTGCCCTATCAAGCAGGACAATGCCCTTGAGACTGACCATATTATATATGATGAGAGCCCAAGCCCCCTCTCCACCTAAGCTAGGACCAAGAAGGGGCAGGCAATGGCTGCCGATGACTCAGCAGATAGACCTATAGGCTCCTTCAAACCCTCCATCCTTAGCTCACAAGGATGGTGAGGTTGCAGCGACCAAATGAACTAACGAATTTGAGCGGGACTCGAACCCCAGTCTGGCGTTCACCTGGCAAGGTCGCTACCACCAGGCCACCACAACATGAATCACGAATACTGAGTATGTTTGGCGAATGCCTACCAATTCCGTTCGTAATTCTGTCGTAATTCACCTGCAACGCCTGTGAGACCAGACCTTTAGAGGTTTTGCAATGCCATTTTCTGCCGACCTGAGCTCATTGTTTAGGTGGCTTACACATGTATGATGAATGGCCTCAAAGGTCCCAGAACCGAGTTTGGTGATCATAATTCATAATTCTCACCGTTGAGAAAACAAAATTGAACAAGAGGACGAAGCATTGTAAAATTCATGATTTAAAATAAATTTAGCTTATTAAAGTATGCACAGCGCGTTATAAATAAAATTCACAAGAAATTATTCTATATGGCAATTTTGATAAAGTGATTGATATTCATATGACAGAAAAGAGTAATTTGCAACTGTAATTTCCCCCTCTTGCTCTTCTCGGTTACCCTTTATCACTTTCATATTCATGAATATATCTTGGTCATTTGTCTTCATCATTGCTCAACACATATGATTCGTATTTTGTTTACATAATTGCCCAATTGTTGTTTTATCATTTTGATTCGCCAAATATTTACTTCCTCTTTTTTTGTTTCTCCTTCCTCTTTTCATTTTTACTCTAATGAATCCCAGTAGATTGTTCTCTTTTTTGTTCATTCGCTTTGTTGTACGTCTTTTGCAACACCTGATTCTCATTTTACAATCTACCAATGGAGATTGCATGCAATAGAGGTTTGAGCTCTAGTGGGTTCTGTAAATCCTTGTTCAAATCTAGTAAATACGTTCGAGCCAGTTTCACTCTACATGTTCAATTGTAAATTGAGATAACTGCGTTCTGCACCACGGGTAGAAGATTCCGGTGGATAAACCTCAGTATTAAAATTCCTCCTTTATATTGTCGTTTTACAAGACTGGCACTTATCCTTATAACTATAGAACTGTAATGAACGTTGAATTAGGATGGCTAATTTTAATTGGAATAGCAATTTTGAATTTCTCAACTCCGTCATATTAAACGGTTTATGACTGTTAAATACAAGTGCTGTTGAAATTTTTACTATGTAGATATGATACTGTCATGGACGTGATGAGGAGAACTGGATCTAGTTTTCCCCTTCCCCGCGGAGCTGTTGTTGTCAGCTAAAATTGTCTATGTCAAATCTAATGGTTTCCATGTGGTTAGCTGGTCAGGTGACTATGCACTCTCCCCAACCATGTTTTGTGTCTAAATCTAGACTTTTGTTTTTTTTTTTTGGTCCATTTCTTCTTGGTATTTAGTTTTTTCGAGTGATTAGAGTTGTCTGTTTTGTTGTTTGTCTAAAATTAGGGTAAAGTCAAAAGAGTAACGTGAAGTAGGCTACATAGAATGCTAGAGGGTAGCAAACATACGTTTTACAACTAAGGAGCGTCTAACATTTTGTTTGTGGATTTGCACCGGTTATGTATTTTGTTTTTCTTCCGTCCTCGCTTATATATAGTAACCAAGAGGATATGGAAAACTATTGCTAAATCCCTTTAATTAATGTTCATTTTATATTTGTAAGTTATATTTTCTTCCTATACAAGCAAATGGTATGCATCCATGTAGAGAAAGTTTTTGTGGTTCCTTTTGAATGTACATGCTGCAAGTTAACCTTGCGACGCTAAGATTTATTTTGATTCAATCTTGGTAGCAAGTATCTTGAAACATTTTATATACATTACGTGCTCAGGCCATTATGAGAATGAATGAATGAATGAATGATTGGAAGTTCTCTGGCATTCTGACATCGGACCATTATGAGATGTACTGTACGTGGGCAGAAGGAGACCAGTGCTGAACGCCATCATGGAGTAATTAGTCTCTTTTTATTGACGAAGGTTATGTGATTCCACATTCTTTGCTTTCCTTGAAGACAGTATGATACTAATCGTAATGATTGGGTATTTAGGATATATTTACGTACTAGACATCAGTCGGCTTTACTCATCACCATTATTATTATTATTATTATTATTATTATTATTATTATTATTATTATTATTATTATTATTATTATTATTATTATTTGAAGCCAAGCTACGACCCAATTTAGAAAATGATAAAGTAACAAGCCCTAAGACTTCAATAGGGAAAAGAGCCCAGTGTGGTAAAGAAACGAAATAAAGAATGAACTGAAGAATTTAAATTATGAAAACGAAGTAAATTGAGCTAAATAACAAAGTTAAATAAACATCTTAACATAAATACTATGAAACGAAAGTTATGTTAACCAGCACGGCATAAAAACCATTTGTGCAAAGTTTAATATCTGAAGTGCCACCGATATCTTTTTGGAATCAGCATAAAACCTCAAAAATACTTATTATTACTTATTAGGTCAGAATGTTAGAGAACACTTTTCGAAAAACCCCATTAAATTGAATAATTTATACGAGTATTTAAAGAGGTTACGCATAAGTGATACTTTGGTAGAAATTTTTGTCAAAGATGATTTTATCAGGTGTAGTTCCCAAGAATCAGCATTTCATTAAAAAAAAATCGTGTTTAGATTTTTGTAAGTTTTGTTGCAGGTTTCATCATTATTGATTCATAATAATGATATTTTGTTCTTTAGCAGGATTTTGATGGGGAAATAGCCAGGGACGCTTGTAAGCCTCAATATCAGACGTTTTGAGTTACTGAAAAAAGATAGAGATGAAAGATTAAAAAACTGCTGTGTAATGTTTTAAGAACCCTTTTGTTTCAAGGTTCTGAATTTAATGTATTGAGTATGTACATTGTAATAAGCAATAATTTTAGGAACCGAATTGTTAACTCAACAAAATTTGAATTGCTTTATAGCTATTCAAAGTGAGATATACATGAAAAGATATCTATGGAAAGGTGACCTTAATGTCGAGTGTATGTGAGCAGAACAAATAAAAAGCGCTCATTTAAAGTTAAATATATTTCCTCTGTATAATAAAATAGATCTTATGCTTATTATTTTTATTACTTGCTAAGCTACAACCCTAGTTGGAAAATCGGATGCTATAAGCAAAGGGTCTCCAACAGGGAAAATAGCCCAGTGAGGAAACGGAACAAGGAAAAATGAAATATTTTAAGAAGAGTAACAACATTAAGATAAATATCTTCTATATAAACTATAAAAACTTCGGTAACTGTTTACAACACCACGGTATCCATTTACTCCAAAATAATGCAATCCTACAGTTCTCATCTTCTTGCGCAGTAATTAGTTGGTTATTTAAATTCTGGGAAAGCAATAATTAGCAAGAAGTTCGTGATACCAGTGTACATTTGATATACTGTATATTCAAAATATACTTTATAAAATTTGAGTGATTACTAAAAAGTGTCACTATTTGTAAATTGCATATTTTATGGAAACTTTTGAGTAATTAATCCATTTTCAATTAAGTATATTTTGAATATACAGTATATCAAATGTACGCTGGCATCACGAACTTCTGTTTATGTACGCTGGCATCACAAATTTTGTTTGGTTGACGAAGTTGACATGTCAGTTCCAAATCGTTTAGTGAGGAAACAGAGCTATTTTCTTTTTATAACCCCTTCCCTCTTCCTCAACATATCTTGCTAATTATTGCTTTCCCAGAATTTAAATAACCACCTAATTACTGTGCAAGAAGATGAGCACTGCAGGATTGCATATTTTGGAGTAAATGGAGAGCGTGGTGTTGTAAACAATTACCAAAACTTCAACAAAATAAGAGGAAGAGAACTTAGATAGAAAATTGTACCTGAGTGTATCCTCAAGTAAAAGAACTCTAACACAAGACAGTGGCAGACCATGATACAGAGGTTAAGGCACTACCCAAGACCAGAAGCAAATAGAACTTTATAACTAGTAAAGATGGCATTTATTGCCCACCAACACAAGGACGCTGATTCTTACAATTTTAATAAAAAATTTATTATTATTCTTGTCAATATTTTTGTGGTCATCAACGCAGTGCCACTGATTCTTATAATTTTGATAACAATATCGTTATTATTATTGTCAATATTGTTTATATTGTTATAAGTGGCCACCAACACAATGACTTTCAGTATTATTATACTTATTTACCAAGTCTTTAGACCAGTGGTTTATAGTCTGGGGTTCCGGGTTCCTTCTTGCTTCCTTCGGGATCCATCCCTTTCCTAATACCCGGTTTTCTTATGATTATGCTCACTATCCCCACTTGCGTACCCCATAGCCATCTAAACTCAATTCGTAGGTCTTATGTATTTTTCTCTCTTCTTCTACTCTTGAATCTCTCGGAGCTGAAACATCTATAAATGATATGTTCTTCGTCTTGTTGTGATGTCAGGCCGATGTCCTGATACCACATATCCAGAATAACTTAGCCTGGTTGTTTTCTACCGCGCATCGAGGTAGATGTTCATACCATTTAACGCTGCATTGCTTTTGGTATTTTCTAAACTAGTTAAATGGGACATCTTTAGCCACTGTACCATGTCTCTTTTTATGCTTATTATATGGTAGTGTTGGACATTCGCTGTCAGTGTGATCTATGGCTGTTTCCTTTATCACACATTTTCTACACTTTATCATTCTAATAGTTTCGTCTTTTGTCCTCCGAATTTGTCTAGTTCATATTATTATTATTATTATTATTATTATTATTATTATTATTATTATTATTATTATTATTATTATTCAAAATGAGCGAACATTTGGGTATACAGATTTTAGAAGCCGTTAATTCTTTAAAGATGAGTGGACCTACAACAAAGCAAAATGAAATGTCACCTGGTGGGAGAGAGAAAGCGGTATTAAAAATATTTTATGAAAATGTCCAATAGAGTCGAAATTCCCAAGTAGAATGAATAGTTATTCTGTAAACAGCAAATTATATTAATTACCGTGAAACTTGATGCTTTAACCCCAATTAAACAGCTACACAGAAAGGTAAAAGTAAATTAAGCCATTTATTGGGTAATTACATATTACGGATATACATTTATATATTAATTTGACGGGATAAAACTGGGTGTTGACTCTAATCTCAATATGAACTGTATTGTAATTTCCCTTACCGGGTTTTCCATCGTATACACTCATTTACACTTATGAATATATTCAATATTGTTTGTACGAGAAACTGATGTTTTATAACTAAACATTTGCTAAAATTTTCTCTTTAGCCAGTTTAATGTGCCGAAAGGAAATAAAGTAAAACTCTACATTATCTGTCTAACCAAAAAAAAAAAAAAAGATAATTAAAACACTACGGAATGATCAATATAATGCCTGAATTATTGGGGATCCAGCGAATAAAGGACAGGCTTAATAAAGAAAATAAATCCTCTTATGCCAGTTTTATACCAGTTGGATGTCCACTCCACGTCTCTCTCTCTTTCTCTCTCTCTCTCTCTCTCTCTCTCTCTCTCTCTCTCTCTCTCTCTCTCTCTCTCTCTCTGTCAAAAGTCAGAATGGGAGCCTGAAGATAAATCAATCGAGAATGACAGTATATCAATAAAATGCCATAGCTTAGTCTCAGGAATGTTCATAGGCAAAATCTTCACATTATAAAGAATTTATTTCAGGTTGAACCATAGGGTATTACTTGACATATGAACTATTAGCATTTACATAATCGCACTAAAATTTAGATTGGGTTTTGTAATGATTTCAAACAAGTGACCATGGGAAGTAAATGTAATTTTCTTTTCAGTTGTTCTATAAGAAAACACGAATAAACTTTCATGTCCTGACTTCTCAAGCAAGTATACCTCTGTTAACACTGGAATGAGGGATATTGATAATCTTAAGACATTTTATTAGTGTTGAAGGTTATTTTTATTATTATTATTATTACTTGCTAAGCTATAACCCCAGTTGGAAAAGAAACAGGATGCTGTAAGGCCAGGGTCTCCAACAGGGAAAATAGTCCAGTGAGGAAAGGAAACAAGGAAAAATAAAATGTTTTAAGAACAGCAACAACACCAAAAATAAATATTTCCTATATAAACTATAAAAAACTTTAACATAAAAAAGAGGAAGAGTAATAGAATAAAATATTGTGCCCGGGTGTACCCTCGAGCAAGAGAACTCTAACCCAAGATCGTGGAAGACCATGGTACAGAGGTTATGGCAGTACCCAAGACAAGAGAACAAGGGTTTGATTTTGGAGTGTACTCCTAGAAGAACTGCTTACCTAGCTAAAGAGTCTCTTCTACCGTTTTATTATCATTATAATTATAAGTATTATTATTATAATTATTACTTGCTGAGCTACAACCCTAGTTGGAAAAGCAGGATGATATAAGCCCAGGGGCTCCAAAAGTAAGAATAGCCCGGTGAGGAAAGGAAACAAGGAAAAATAGAATATTTTAAGAACAGTAACAACATTAAAATAAATATATGTTATATAAACTATGAAAACTTTAATAAAGCAAGAGGAAGAGATATAAGATAGAATAGTGTACCCGTGTGTACCCTTAAGCAAGAGAACTCTACCTACCAAGAGGAAAGTAGCCACTGAACAATTAGAGTGCAATAGTTAACCCCTTGGATGGAGAACGATTGTTTGGTAATATCAGTGTTGGGAGGTGCATGAGGACCGAGGAGAGTCTGTAAGGAATAGGTCAAACTATTCGGCGTATGTGCAGGCAAAGGAAAAATGAGTCGTAACCAGAGAGACGGGTCCAATGTAGTATTGTCTAGTCAGTCAAACGACTCCATAACTCTCTAGCGGTAGTATCTCAACGGGTGGCTGGTGGCCTGGCCAAGCTACTACCTTATAGCATACCCTATATTTCACATACGTAGTAGGATGATTAATGCCATCGCTTATTTGTTTATCATTAAAATAGGAACGCCAAATATATCCATGCATTTAATAAGTAAGATACCAAGTATTATGAAAAAAAACCAGTCAATCTGATGATTTGGACTTCTTCAGGATGTCCTTTGTTCCTAGCTATCAAACAGCAGAGATACTCAATCATATGGGGAACATCTGAGAGCAAGAGATGGAGGAGATAAAGCTGTAGAATGAGAATGGGCAAGCAAGCGGAGGAGGAGGAACTTTATTGAAACTAATTAGAACCTCTTCCTCATTAACCTATTTTTTTCAATCTACTTCCCTCACTCTGCAGACTCTGATAACGCTATGACAGAAAGTTGGTGAAAATATTACCAGCTTTAATTAAAACGCCAGATGTTCGCAGTTTTAAGTTGTTATAGGAATAATAATGATGATAATAATGACTTTGATACTAATAGTAATGATAACAATGATGATAATGATAATAATATAACTAATTCCCAAAGGACGTTAATTATTAGATTTTGACACTTGTACTTATGGTCCTCTACTGAGAGTTCAATAATTGTTCCCTTTCTTTCTTCTTGCTGCCCAACCTCATTCAACTTGTACTTCATAGTGTAACCGCAGGGTTTGTCCCTACTTGCTTTTGGGTGTTGAATGGCCTCATAGGCCCCAGCCCCGGTCTATGTTGCCAAAGCTCACAAATCAAAATAAAGCTCACAAATCAAAATACAAGTACGGATTCCCAATAATAACAATAACAAGAGCAATCAAAGATTCCAGACCTCCGCCAATGAATATTGCCAAAATTTTACTCAATTCTACGAACGACTTTTTTTTTTTTAATTGCCTCCATGGATGAATCTACTGTACTGAAGCATTTAAGTAAAGTCTACGGACAGCGCATCTCTTTTCATATGCTGACTGTCGATGGTGAAAAGTGCAATGTTGATCCAGAATCGTGATCTTGATCCATATTACCTCCGAAATTTCATATTTTGAATTTGGTGAAAATCCAATTTCGCCAATATCCGTCAATTTGTTTTGACGTAATCTTTAAAGTTGTGAGAAAAGCAAATCCAGATCTAGCGGATCTGAAGTCCTCCATGGCCTATGAATTATATGGGGTGGAAATTTTGTCAAAATCCTTCAATTTAGCGAAAAACGCAGATCCGGATCCGCGGATCCGAATCATCACCAAATTTAATGGGATCGTCCATGATCTAAGAGCTATCTGTGGTGAAAATTTCGTCTAAATCTGTTGAGTAGTTTTGACATAATCCTATGCACAGAGAGACACACAGAAAAATAATCAAATAAACCCACTTGGTTTTATTATCTCCTTGGCGGAGGCAATAAAGTGGCCTTGGCACTCTTGCGGCTAAAACTCGTAACCAAAGGATCGATATAGGCAGTTGTTAGCTAGTCAACCGTAGTGTGACGTAACCAGGGTAAAGGAAAGAATGGATCTAACATATTAAGGTAATATCTGTATCATGAACATTCAACTCTGTAATCCTTCGCGATTATCTTAGCTGTAAGAAGATCAGGAAGAATTTCTGGATTGATTGGCCAAGACATCGGAAATATCTGACAAGAAATTCATCTTTAGATTATTCGCTCATGATAACAACCGATTAGCTAATTATTTTTGTGCTTACAGTATTTATTTAACTTTAGAAAAATTGTCAACACCAACTAGATTAGGGATGGGCTGGTTTCCGAAAGTTTTATAAGTTGTAATTAATTTGATAACCAATTTTATGTATAACAACGGCTATTATACTATTCTGAAATTATATTAACAATAGGTAGTTATGTTCCAAACTATCTTTGACAATTTGTAATCACAATCAAATCAGGAAATATTGTTATTGTTCAAAGTTATCTTCATACAACATTTTAAATCATTAGTCAATTCCCGTAGACTTTTTTTATTTCTAGAAATTTCTAGATGTAATCTTTTCACCTTTCATAAATTTTCTTTTTTTCATTTTAGTTCTGACGAGAATGAAGTTAACGGACGAAAACAACGCCACTTCCAGGAGTTAGCAAATTGAGTTATCCTTAAAGGTTTCCCAGTACTTTAGGGTGACTCATGATTGGATATTGAGGTAAGCGTAATGATTTTTAACATTTATTGTATGCTAGGAACCAATGAACTTGAATATATTCGTGAATTTTTACGATATTGGGACCTTGGAAATCCATCTGTATTTATTATTTTATTCACATAATTACGTAACCCCCCCCCCAAAAAAAAAGCAAATACTGATAAAAATGATTAAGAATAGGAAATAATGATAATGATAAGAGCAAAGGCAATAACTTATATTGTTGTTTTTATAAATCTATTTGTAAATTTAGAAACAAACCTTCTATAAAGTTGGTCATGAAAATTATTTTGGGAAACATGATGTTCATTGACCTTCCCAGAATATAAAGAAATTCTGTCTTTAGTTTTAGATCACTTTCGTTTTTATGTAATGCTTGAAAACTTTAACACATATTATTTCCCTTGAAGCTGTTTGCTTCAGATATTCCCAGTCTTAGGATTTCCTGACCAAGGGGCTTATTTACCAATAGCAATTGTCCATTCTTTGTGGTCAGCCATCCAGTTATTGGCAAAGATTTAACGTGATGTTATTATTCCATTTATTATAGATTATTTTTTTCCATCGATATTTTACATTAATAATTTCTTTAACTTTTTTCTTGTTTAATACACGTTGTTCATCTCCCTTTATAAACGGTGATTTTAGCTTTTTACCTTCGAGAGACTACAGGTTTTATTCATAATAATATTGATAGCAATAGCTGCATATTAGACCTCCGTGTTTTAGCTACGTTCATTAGCGTAAAGTCTGGTCCGGGTTAACGACTTATTGTCATGAAAAAGATTATGGAAAGGCCTTGAGAGAGAGAGAGAGAGAGAGAGAGAGAGAGAGAGAGAGAGAGAGAGAGAGAGAGAGAGAGAGAGAGAGAGAGAGAGAGAGTTGTAAGCAGTAAATATAGTAATTCTAAGAATACGCAACAAATAAGATCACATACAAGCTTGTCGATATACGTACTTGTGTCTCAGGTAACAAGTAGTCTCTAATACTCAGAAAATTTGTGAAATTAACTACGTTCTCTAGGTTTAGTTATTGATTATTATTGCTGCAAAAGCCTAGCACAGCGTAATTGCACCGAGATAATTATGAGAAGGGAAGTGTAATTAGCAAAATAAGATAAACCAAACATTGTTGATTTTAAGACAAGTATTAGTTATATTTTTCGTATGCTCATGCAACCTGATGTATTGGTAAATAGTAACATATCCATTGCATAATACTAATTAACATTTATATTATCCCCTGAAAATAAATTGTTATGTATTACTTTGTAATGATATAAAAATATGATATATAAAGTAATATCTTGAAGGGGAAAGGATCATTGTCCAGAATTCCCTTGCGTGTCAGTATTCCTGAATGAGCATCGATCCGAAGTCCGTGTGTTTGTAGGAAAAATCACTAAGGTCTCGACCTGTAAGTCGAAGCCGTGTTCTGAATTTGGCTGAGCAATCAGCGATCAAAATAAAAGTTAATGCAAAAACAAATAGAGAAGGACATGGTAGACTATTAATGCATGCAGACTAGTTATATATATATATATATATATATATATATATATATATATATATATATATATATATATATATATATATACATATATATATATATATATATATATATATATATATATAATATATATACAATATGTATATAATATATATGTTTTATATATATAATTTATATATATATATATAATATATGTTTTATATATATATATAATATATGTTTTATATATATATATATATATATATATATATATATAATATATACAATATGTATATATTATATATGTTTTATATATATATATATATATATATATATATATGTATGTATGTATGTATATCAATATATATTTGTGTCTGTGTGTGTCTGTAAATTATATATAACAATATTGAAAATTAAAATTAAATTTATTTTAAGAAAGCAACCGTCTAAATAGGAAAGGGATACTGGTGTAAAATAAATCATATGATAAAAATACTTTGAACTGTCAAGAATTATTTCTATTTTATTAATGTTAACAAATATATGGGAATGAGAGTGGAGATGGACACATATTTGTGTGTTCCTTTTGACACTGACATCTTTGAAGTCTTCCTTATCCCCATCGAGCATGGCAGAAAACAAAGGCCGTTCAAGGGCCGAATGACTGTGGAGCATCCATCTAAGAGGAAAGAGAAATGCTGTTGGAATGATAATGAAAATACTGGACAAAAGAAAGGCCAATCTCACTAAGTGGACAGACATCCATTAGACAATCCATAGGTGACACTGATGAAAAGTTGGGCACAATGGAGTTGGTTTTGGGAGGCGGCCCTCTTCGGGCTGAACTTTCACTGATAACTCGCCTGTGTGTAAGCAAAAATAAAAGCAGAACCACACCCACAAATGGGTTCTCTCCAGCTAGAGGTTTTTGGTTCGATTTAAAGAGTTTGTTGAAGCCTTAAAGCCATGCCCTATCAAATCTCGTTGGTTTATGGTTACCTATACACTGAATTGTATAATAGGTAGTTAGTCCATTAGGGTGGCCATAATCTACAGGTAGTTAGGAAAATGCAAAACTTTGGATTTAAGACTTTTATTGGAACGCGAATTAAGAATCCAGAGAATCTAATATATATATATATATATATATATATATATATATATATATATATATATATATATATATATATATATATATATATATGATTTGTTATTTAGTGTGCGTTTCTGTCCGGCCGCAGTGCATTTCGTCTTGTACGAGCGCAATTCTTAATTATCAATAGTAGTACACTTCCGTTCATTTTGCAACTAAATTCTGAAGGTGACATACTCCCCTTTTATTCCCTTTTACTCCCTTTAAATCTGGTGAGAATTCACCTGTGACAGTGCTCTCACTTTAATTGAACCTGGTCCCAGTACGGTACTAATGCAACGGATAAAATTTACACCACATATCCCTTTAAAATGTTTACAGATACAATATAGGGAAAGCGATTTAATAATGTGGTGACGAAAGTTTTATATATCTTTAATACAAGTTTGTCGTAAAATAGATATATCTTGTAGCCTTTCTCTGATTTGTTATCAACATACATGATGTGTGTTGTGCGTATGTTATGAGAAGGAAATATCAAGTTAGCGTTAAGAAGGACATATTGATGGGAAGTAATAAGTTGCCTTTGGCAGAAGGACATAAGGATGAGCAATACTAAGTTGGCGTTACGAGAAGGACATAGAGATGAGAAATATTAGGTTGTCTTTAAAGAAGGACTTAAGTATGGGAAATATTAAGTTGGCTTTACAAAAAGGACATAGGAGTGGGAAATATCAAGTTGCTTTTACGAAAAGGACATGTGGATGGGAAGTATTAAGTTGGCTTTACCAAAAGATTATAGGAATAGGAAGTATCAAGACATCTTATGTGAAGGACATAGGGATGGGGAATATTAATTTGCCTTTAGGAGAAGGACATTGATATGGACGATATTAAAGTTGGCTTCACCAAAAGGACATAGGGATGCGAAGTATCAAGATGTCTTTCGAGAAGGACTTAGGGATGGGAAATATCAAGCTGGCTTTACGAGAATAACAGAGGGATAGTAAATGTTAAATTAGCTTTACTAGAAAGATATATTGATGGGAAATATTAAGTTGGCTATACGAGGACAGGCATAGGAAATACTAAGGAACTGTCCTTAGGTTCATCAAAATAGGAGGTTAATCACTCATGTATTCTTCGCTAACCTTACAGAAATGTGAATTAAAACTGTTCAGTTTCTTTTTGCCAATAATAGGATTGGAAACTGTGAACAGAATCTATTCAGTTTGACAGGCCAGAATATAAATATTATATTTTGCTATATATAATTAAGCATGTAAAGAAACTGCTAAATAATTTCTTGATAGTTTCGCCGTATAAGCAGGAATTGAATATTCCTACATAATTCCTGAGATGATATTGGCTTAACCATTGATTCTAATCTTTACGGACTAAATTTGGAGCTGCTAAGCCAATCCTTCTGAGTTTTACGTCTTAGGGTAGAAGTTATCAAACTATCTCTTGTTAATTTTGAAAAATTAGAAACCATATATTCTGAATGTGTCACACCACGTGTAGTTATAATTATATCTATCGAATATTTTTGAGCCCCAGAACTTTTGTGCTACGTTTTTTCTTTATTCATTTAGTCGTCCTTTTTCTCTTCGGTTTTATATTTTTCCAAATAAACAATCAAAAGGATGAGAGAAAAAATAATGAAAAAGATTTTTTATTCAAAATTTCAGTTATCTATCCAAAAATAACATGAATACAATATTTTCAATCAACATTTACTATTCGGCTGCAAATCTTAATGGAAATTAAGGGAAATTATCAAACTTGCAAATGTATAATTTGAATTACGATAAAAGAATCCCTTCCAAAGTTACTAATGCTAATGTTACTCATTCCCTCCCCCCAAAAAAGACAAACAGAAAGTAGACAAAGGCAGTAAATACAAGGACGGTGACTTTCTCTTCTTTTTTTTCAAAACTTCCTTTCAAAGATTTGATACTTCCTCAGTCATCCGTACCATCATCGCCATTTTTAATCCGCATTTGTTCAAATTGCGCAGGTTCCGCAATAACCATAAAGCTCGTGTCAGATAACATTTCTGCAAAGTTGCAAGGGAAACATTTTGATTGCAGTACTTGCTCACACGACATACATAGTATCGTGTATTGTTTACAGTTTTTGAAGAACAAAGGATTTATTGCGGGAGGGATATATAGATTTTTATTGAAAACTTGTTATAATAGTTGTCAAACTATAAACAATTCTGAAACATAGATGGGAAAAGTTTAATTTGATTTTTGAAAAAAGGCTTTAGTAAAAAAGGTAGCATACACTTTACTTCATTTTGAAAGATCTTGGGCATCTAATAAACATAAAGAATTTTACCGTCATACGTAAATTACTTTTTAATAGGCACCTCTACTTTTTGCTAATGAAAGGTTCTCGACAACATATGTGGAAGTATGTTGAAAAAATTATGTACAAAACCTAACTGCAGTGTAATTTATTCTTCAAAGTTATGAATTGCGATGAAAATGTTAAGAGTTATTTATTATAAGATATAGTATACATAATTTGGCATATTTCTACCTCACCTTTCTATTAAAAGATAGAAGGGGACAGTTAGTTTATTAATAACTACTACTCGCGCAAGCTGTGCTGTATATTGAATTTTCTGTTTATATGAGTTACATTGCTTGACAGTTTGAAAAAAAAAACGGATGCCATGATTGTCAAGCTGTATCCCGTTATACGCCATCCTAAAAATATTACATCAATCATTATTAGGAGTCCTTGCTACTAACCCTAACAACGTTGGGTAAAAATGATGAGTGCTATTTATGTAGATTATTGATAAGATATCATTTTAATCGGGGAGGGAATATGGACAAGAAAATAGCGACCTAAATAGACTGAGCAGTCGTTCACATCGGTTTAACACGATAATGCTTTTAAAGCTAATATTCATTCAGACACTGATGGATCCGGGGAATTTATATGCGAACAGTTCTGTCAAAACAGTAAGCTTAATCATTAAAGTAAAAATATTTAAGATATTGGTCAAAAAATTAGGGAATACTGTATTAAGTAATTGATGAAACACAAAATCTCATATGAACAGTAATTCCGCATCCCTTTACGTTTAAATGGAATATACAGGTGTCGTGGTAAAGATCTATAAACAAATACTGATAAGCTATCTTCTTTAAAGTTTAAAGAACCCTGAGAATGTGACAAATTAAAAAGATTTCAAGTAGAAAGCAAAACAATTGGGAAACTTGATATTTCTCATCAATCTTCATGAACAATAAAATCTTGAATCTTCTTTAGAGAGTTAATGCTCTTATTGGAATATGTTATAGAATAAGTCGTGTAAAAATAGAAGATACAGATTTTAAAGTATTTTATCAGTCCAATCATGCCGACCTGTGTAAGCCTACTCGAAGTTATGAAAGGAATTTTAAGGTATCTGGTGAACCTTTAAACAAGATTTGTGCAAACGAAGTTGGGTCATTGAAAATATTTCACACTTGAAAATATTTTGTATTTCTTTTTTATTAAAATGAATAACCCCACAAACGATATTTAAAACAAAAAATGAAGTCTAGTTTATTATCTAGGAAGGAAGGACTAGGGTAGAGTAATTACGCCAATGAAGCTAGAATAAAACTGGATTACTATTGAAATTTCCGAGTTTTTTAGGTCGACGGTTAAGGCCAATGTCCATACAGTTACTGACTCTGGTTAAAGCGACCCATGTAAACATCAGGTTCATATAGTACGTGAAACAAAGGCTACGTTCAGCAAAGATATTTGTTTGACAGGTTGCAGTACGTACAAGGGAACTGATGATACCATGATTCTATTTAATAAGAAAAATTAAACTGTCAAAGGACTAAGTCTTGTGAAGGGAATTTTAAAATTTTATAATACAACAAGAAAGGAGTGAGTGTCGTTTTCAAAATTGTTTCTCTTTCACGGCTAATTAAAATATTAGTAAAGAGTGTCCCGCATCAAATTCTTTGAACCAATACATATTGAAGATGCTGTTGGAAATTTGTGAATATGTTGGTTCCAATCTCTCTCTCTCTCTCTCTCTCTCTCTCTCTCTCTCTCTCTCTCTCTCTCTCTCTCTCTCTCTCTCTCACTTTGCTACGTAAAGAAGTCGAGGTTCAATTTCTATTCCTGTGACTTTCTATCCCTTAGTCACGAGAAGGTATTAATTTACGACATTTTGTTGGTGTTGGTATCACACTGAATGCAAACAGTGATCCACGCGTGATTGTTATTCGGTGATAACCGTAAAATTGACGCAACCAATCATTTTAACTCATTGAGGATATGTGTTCGTCTCTCAGTCCAAGCTCGATTGAATTTAGCTATTAAGGCACACGAAAGGATTAGTGCTTTAAGAAATCATTGCATAAGATCCAGATTTGCTATTGCTTTTGTCCTGGATGGGTATTCAAACCAGCGCAAGCATGATGGCACTTCATCCAATAGGACTGCAATGCAGTTTGATAAATAAGTCTTGTTTGGTAATTAGATATTTTATTTTCCTGGATGTTCTACATGTAACTCATAAGAATAAGTCAAAATGAGCTATGTTAACCGGGATTCAAAATCCTATTCGAGATAAATGATCCCCATTGCATTGTGACCAATTGCCTTTCGGCCAGTTATATATTTTAGCGAAAATATTCGATAACTTAATTGTGATGCCTTAACTTATGACGAAGAAATTACCATTTTCTATGAAGACATAAAATTACGAGGATGTCATAACCTTTCCTTTTAAATATGTCATGTGAAATGCCGCAGTGAATAGGAAATACACATAGAGTGATTATTACATGATGATAGCAAACTATTTAAGAAGATATTTTCAACTCGGCATGACATCTTAATAACCCCATTTCAAGAGTAAACTTTGGAGTATTTCTCTTCTCTCTAAATAAATAAAAAAAAAAACTAATAATTGAATCTGGAAGAGGTCATAGGTAAACATTTTAATTAAATTTTTTTATTAACTGTTTTGTTATGGAGGTTTACGTTCAGAATTAATTAAACTTAGAACAATAAATCGTTTAAAATTTGAGAGGTCAAAACGAATGAAGTTGAATATCAGATGTTTGGGTCTCTTACTTATCTCACTGTTAACGATGTTCATTTCTTATAATCAATTTGTTTCGTGACGTTAGAAATTATTTTGAAAGCTCCTATTGAGGTTCTATTTACTTCCTATTGTTATGAATAGGTTGTAATCATAGGTTTATTGATAAACTTTTATCCGGAAACGTACAGTTGGACACAGAAATTCCTGATACGCCTCTTTCTGAGGTAGTGCATCCACCCACATTCTTATTGAGCGGCGAGTTTCTGTTTAGTCGCACCCACAATCTCTGCCATCTCTCCCTACACTGACCGTTTGGTTCCTTGCCGCCAAGTAAGGGGGTGGCAGAGTGCAATCCTTGGGAGAGAGGTATGCCAGGGATCCTGTGTCCAACAGTACCTGAAATAGCTGAAATGAATAGGGTAATTAATGGTAAAACGTTAGCTGCAAGAATATCATAACTATCAATTTCGCGAAAGTTTTTAATAATGAGGCATGCTTTTTTTAAAAATTGTATACTTCTGAAAGATAGAAAACTCTAATTCAATATGAGTAATCGCTTTAGGTTTTTGGATCACAGTGACTGTTGTATATGTTAATGATTGGTTTATGTGTTGGAATGACGACAGAAGTCGTCTTATACGAATGGACTTCTATGTGCACCAGCTCCATTAAATTAAGTATGATAATGAATTATCGCTCACTGCATTTGGGGGTTAATTTACAGTAGCCTGGATTTTAATGTTGTTTGCGGTCTGGCGGAAATTGCGGTCAGATTTGATACCATGATAGTTTTAGTAGCAGAAATAAATGGTTACTTTATAGCTGAGATTAAATTAATACTCCATTTAAGCATACATATGTTAGTGCATATATCAAACTGATCTGTATCTAAACCAAAAACATAAAATAGATTTGATTCCATCTATTCAAATTACTTCCTTCTTTAAAGTCGAATCCGACGAAAACATTCATTTTCTGAGGCAATCTCTTGAGAATTTGTCTCGATAAAAATCCCTTTGTTGAAGATGCGAGGAAAACGATCATAAAATGATTCATAATGTAACCGTGATTCTTAAACGATCCGAAGAGAAGCCAATTTGACGACAGAATACTTTTTTCTATAAAAGTATTCTTGATTACTGTTTTATGAGAATTCCGAAGATGCTGGGGATATCTTGAGTTGATTGCCCACTGTAGCAGGTAAAAGGAGATATTCTGGGTGTCCTTTTTCATTCTTAGGTTAAGTTTCCAATAGCTGATGGAAGTACCTGTGAAACTATAGTATATATTGGGTCACATTTTGTTACCGTATGTCGGATAAAGAACAAACATGGTCTTAAAATATTTGTACAATATTTAATTTTTTTTTATATCTTACGTTCATTAATGTATGGTGATGTATGTATTAGGAGAACATTGCTGAAAGTCGTGGAGCTATCATATGTGTCAAGAAAAAATATGATAATTTGGAAGCTAAAAAAGATAAATAATGGCCGCTTCGTAAGTAGACAAAGTCGACCTAGTAAGTCTATACTCCCCCTTATGAACAAGGATTAGAACGATTACCTACCCATAAGGTAAAATAAAGTCAACTTATTTGTGCCTTTGAGTCTAAACAATCTTATGTCCACGTTCCTCTCGCTATTATCTGAAATACCTTATCGAATTTGCTTTCCATACTAAGTGAATTGGGAAAAAAATAGTGCAGAGAACATAAATAGGTTGTAAATATTGAGACAGGGTTTTCCATTATTTGTTTAGAATGAGGTCTATGATACTTTCACATACTTTCAATATGATTTTTCCCGAAGCTCATATAAAATCTAACACCGTGCTTGCTACATAGATCCAATGAAAAGACATATCCTATTTGATATTTTTGTAAGTTATATCTCAAATGAGGAACTTAGCTATTTTTTCCCCCCTTTGGAAATGGTGTAAGCATTTGGATGGTGTACTAGGGGCCATTTATTGCCGCTACTATAATGCCTTATAAATGAATGTGTCCCAGAAATAATTTTTCAAAGGTAAAGGAGATAAAGACAACAGTTATATTTATGTGATAGGATTTTGAGGAAGGGTTATGATACAAGGATTAATAGAAGAGAAACAGTGCGAGCTGTGACAGAGAAAAGGGTGTAATAACCAAATGTTTTATTTATAAACTAATGTGAAGAGTTCGAAACCAATTCTCGTAAAAGCATAGGATGTAATAGATAGTTAGTTTTATATCGTTTGTTTAGAAGATATCACGGCTGTATAGCAATCTAAAGTTTTTGAAAACAATAAAAAGTT
>NC_090746.1:26546372-26571372 GCF_036898095.1 Palaemon carinicauda | reverse complement strand
TTGATCTTTTGAATAAGCCTAAAGCTATTTGATGCTCCTTTTATTCTTTCTTTCATGGACTAACGTAGTTCTTTGCTACTTATAAAACAATTCTCTAAACTGAGCTTATATTTTTTATGTTTACTCGTCTTTTTGTTTTCAATCATCTGAGATGTAGTATATGTAAACAAAATCTTTTGTTTTCAATCATCTAAGAAATAAACAACAAACAAATCTCCCAAAGACTTCATAAATTCAGCCTGTAATATACTGTAGAACAGCAATCTCGGTAGAGGGTTTTTTAATATCATTGTAAATTCACTTTGCAAAAAGGCAGAGGCATTACTTTAATGGCTTTTGTTTCTAGGTTTACTGTTGGTTTCCATGGTAAGCGGAAGATGTTTCTTCATTCCCTTTTCCTCAAAAACGTATATCTTTTGTCAAAGCGACAGAATGAATCTCATAATGTATCTACACCCAGAAAGGCTTTTCTCTCTCTCTCTCTCTCTCTCTCTCTCTCTCTCTCTCTCTCTCTCTCTCTCTCTCTCTCTCTCTCTCTCTGTCAGCTTATATGCTGTATCTTTACCAACCATATGCTATGCATTGGAACAAGAGTTTGCACTTGACTTTTTCTTTTGTATATACTAACACACATTTACCAATTACTCAGTTATATATCTAATTACATAAATTATATGTCAATATATATTTATTAAACACATTCATACACCATATATACAGTATAGCCTATGTATATATATATATATATATATATATATATACTGTATATGTATATATATGTATATATATATACTGTATATATATATATGTATACAGTATATATATGTATAGTATATATATATATATATATATATATATATATATATATATATATATATATATATATATATATATATATATATATATATATCCATCCCTTTCTGAGTGGGGATATCTTAACACGGTGAAAGGCTTTGCTTATTGCCCTGATCAGCAAAGCTGTACTTGTCAGGGCCACTCATAGTTGGTTGCTTTGGTGTGAGCAATCATACGAAAGTCTCCATCACTAATCTGCATTGGCTAGTATGATGATGAAAACTGGCTAAACCCCAGACATGATGAGGCCTTTTGTAATGCAGTGGATTAGAAACGCCAGCATTTGTTGCGTCAATAGGTGTAGGAGGAGATATATACAGTATATATATATATATATATATATATATATATATATATATATATTATATATATATATGTATATATATATATACATATGTATATATATATATATTTATATATTAGAGAGAGAGAGAGAGAGAGAGAGAGAGAGAGAGAGAGAGAGAGAGAGAGAGAGAGAGAGAGAGAGAGAGAGAGAGAGAGAGATTTATTTGAAGATCTGATGATATCTGAGAAAAAACATGACTTCATTTCCATTTGTTTTGGGTGACTAAAGGTCGAAAGAAGAGAGGAGAATCATCAGTAGGTAAATTTGGATTTGGTAGCACAAGGAATGACAGAGGAGACATGCATGTAAAATTTGTTGAAAGAAACATTCTTAAAATCAGGGACGCCTTCTTGTATAAATAAGAACATAGAAAATAGACATGGAGAAATGAAAAAGAAATTAGATTCCAATCTCAGTGAAAAAGTCAATTTAGTTAATGGTGTAACACTGTTAAACAAGTTAAAATCAAGCGATCATAGAATGGTGAGAAGCAAAATTTTTTGCGATCTAAGGAAAGAGAGAGAAAAATTAATTTTAAGATAGAAAATAAACACTCCTTTAATAAGAGAAAAATCTGATAAGTTTAGTTTAGCAATAGAAAATAGGTACTCCAAGCTACACAATGAAATGGAAGCAAATAAAACAAAATTGAACAGCAATTTAACAAAATTGGTATTGGAATCAGCACAAGAGATAAGGGGAAGAGTTCTTAAACAAGATCAAGAAAAACTATCAGAAAAAACCAAAACCTAATAAAGAAAAGATTGGAAATGAGGGTAACGTCCAAGTGAGATGAAATAGAATTAGCAGACCTATCCAAAACAGTAAATAAACTAAAAACACGAGATACTCAAAGTACTATCAGCCCAAAATTGAGGAAACACTAAAGAAAGGAATAAGCACCTAATTGATGAAAAGAAGACTCTGAAAAGGGGGCCAAAGATGTTTGCTTTAAAGGATGAAAATTGAAATATCCTCAATAGAGATGTAATGATACAAATTGCATATGATTTCTATACAGTGCTCTACAATGGTGATATAAGAAGTATTTTCACCAATAGAATAATGGAATACCTGAGTTGGTACCAAACGTAACAGTAGAAGTGAAGAAATCATTAAAAGGCATGAAAAGAGGCAAAGTGGCGCGAGAAAATGGTCTAACAATTGATTTAATAATAGATGGAGGAGATTTCATAGTAGTAAAACTAGCTGAACTCCACACCAAATGCTTGCAAGAATGCTCTATATCTACAACTTTGAAAAACTTCCTCTTCATACTAATTCACAAAAAGGGAGAAACAAAAGACCTGAGAAATTACCGCCCAATAATTTTACTCTCTGTAATGCAGAAGATATTTACAAAGATCATATTAGGCCGAATAGAAAAACAGCTAAACTTTAATCAATCAAGAGAGCAGGCAGGCTTAAGAAGTGGGTATTCAACAACTGAAAATAGCCATGTAATTTACCAACTAATGGAACAATCAACAGATTATGGCAAACCACTATGCATGGCATATATAGACTATGAGAAAGCTTTTGATTATGTCAAAACATCAGCACTAATGAAAGCCCTTCAACAAAAAAGAATAGAAGAATCTCATGTTAGAAGACTGAAGATATCTATACAAGAAGTACAGCAATCCTGAAACTACATAAAGTTAGTGGGAAAATTCCAATTGATAAAGTAGTTAGACATAGAGACCGAATGTCTCCTAAATTATTCACAGCATGTCTAGAAGAAGTTTTCAAGAGTTTAGATTGGGGAAATGTTGGAATTAATGTTATGGGGAGTACCTTGACAACTTAAGATTTGCAGATGACATAGTTGTGGTTAGTGAATCATGGGAGGAATTGCAAAAGATGATAGAAGATTTGAATAGAGAAAGCAGAAATGTAGGACTGAAAATGAATGTGAGTAAAGCTAAGATAATGTTCAATGAAAATGCAGAGACAACAAATAAGAGTTATGTACGAGGCTCTGGAGATTGTTAATGAATATACGTACTTAGGAGGACAGGCAGTAAGTGTTTCCCCAGGATGAGACCGAAATTAAAAGAAGGATAAGGATGGGATGGAGAGCTTTTTAAAATGTTACTTTCTTTAAAAGGAAAGGCGATGGTCCTACCAATATTAACTTATGCATCAGAAGTCTTAGAGCATAAGCTAGTTACAACTCAAGAGGAGCTATGGAAGAATACTGATGGGAATATCACTAAGGCATAGAAAAAGGGCAACATGGATATGAGAGCAAACTAAAGAAGAGGATATTCTGACAACTTTTAAGAAAAGAAATGAATATGGGCAGGGCATATAATGAGAATGACAGACAATAGATGGACATTAAGAATAACAATAGGTCCCTTGAAATTGTAAAAGAAGCAGAAGAAGGAAGATAAGATGGTGGGTTGACGAACTAAGGAAGTTTGTGGTCGTGGACTGGCACAAAAATGCCATAGAGACGGAAATGGAAGGACATATCTGAGGCTTTTGTTCTACAGTGGACTAGCAACGGTTGATGATGATGATTATATATATATATATATATATATATATATATATATATATATATATATATATATATATATATATATATATACACACATATAGGTAGATAGCGTCCATTTATAGGTAGTAGTGGATTGGTAGGTGGTAAAAACACATCACTTACCCTATCAGGTGATTACTAGACTGAATACAAACGAACCATGACATGGAATTACAGGATAAAAACAGTGAGAGTTTAGTGAAGGCAATGTTTGCATTGATCAAGAAATTCATATGAAACATTAATGTGAAGTATTTGAAAGCAGTGAAAAATTGCATGCGGCATACATGAACCTGAAATACTCTATGATAGTATTTATGGATAGGTAATATGGAAGGTGGGAAGAATGTATGATATAGATGATAGCAATAAATTTTTTTTTTATTATGGAATCAAAGTGAGAGTTAGAGTGCGTAGGTAGGGGAGTGACTAAGTTTTTGTGACAGTGAGTCGGATACAAGGGAGCTTTATTTGTCTATTGGTTTACAATGTCTTTATGGATGAGGTGTTTTTTTTTTTTTTTTTTTTAATTCAGACATGGTTTAATAAATCACATAACTGTACATGCTATTCATAGTTAAGGATTTCAGATTTAGATTTCCCAAGATGGCTGAAACTGAAATAGAAACCAATAGGTTTACTGTTAGTAGTTAAGAAGTTTTTCCAATTGTTTAAGTTCCCCCAATATTAAGTTACAATAAAAGTTGGAGAAGTACAACTCAGTGTGCACTCACAAGGAAGAAAGACACACTCACATCAAGCAGATGCTAATGACCGAAACAAAATCCAGCATGCGTTATCAACCTGCATAGACATCTTCGATGATGAAGTTCATCCTACGAGTGGCATCGTTGATATACATTCTGGTCGGGTTCCTGACTTGAATGAATATGATGCAGTTCAATTGGGGCGAATGTACAGGCTCTGTAGAGAATTAAATGGCCAGAGGATTTTCACAAGAAGCTGTAACTAAAACTCAAAACTATTACATCTGTAGCTTTTTCTGGTGAACTGAAACTTGGTGATATGTCAAGTTCACAAGATGAAATCAGCAATTCATCCTTGGAATTTGTTTCAACCTTGTATGGTCAAGAAACATTTGATACACTGAGTGAGATGAGAAGCAGCATCTTTATAAAGAAGATGAGCAACAAAAGGCACACACCACTAAAGCTGATAAGTCTGCCTCCCATAATGGCTGACTTCAAGCCCCACTGTCAATGAGCTCACTATCAAACCGCTCTGTGGAAATCTGCAGGTATTTAGTAACTCCCCCACAAGATCTCAACTTGCTGGAATCAGGGTGGGAGATGAAAGCATCACAACTGGAGCCATTACGTATACTTCCAGGTTAACTGGCTGCTTCAGACGAAGTTCTCAACCTGGTGAATTGCCAGTGCAAATCCGGTTGTAAAACAGCTCTTTGTTACTCCAACAAGTATTTGCTAGGTTGCTTTAACTTCTGCAAATATAGGAGACACGCAACTTGTGGCTACCGTATGAAAGTTATCACTGACAGCAGCAGTGATGAGGAGTGAATGAGTATCAAGACCTACATCTGTAAAGGATTAGAATGTGTCAGCGTGATGGACTCGTTAGTAATTAATAGAAAATGTGAAATGAAATCGTTATTGAGCATGTTTGTTAAAAATATATGGCATTTGTTTTTCATGTCAGACAGTTTTATGTTGTCGAAAACTAGTAATATGAAGAACATTATCTTGTATCAATTCCCCAAAACAAGCCTTAAAATTAGATATGTGTGTGGCATAAAAAAATAGGGACAAACTTCATATTCTTGTAGCCAGAGAGTGCATCATATGCATTTTCTTGAGCATTATTATGGTAACCTTGGGGATTTGAGGTACAACAACATCTCAGATCGCACAAATAACCCCAAAAATTAATTTCTCAGCTCAAAATACCTTAAACGACCAATTACACGTAAATATAGTCCCATAGAAAATAGAACTCCGATTTTTTGGTAGGGCCAATGGCAGGCATTATGGATTTTTGCATTTTACGTAAAACGGTCAAGGTTTAGCGTCTGGCAATTATCAGATTTGGATTCAGCAGGTCAATTCACCAGAGAAACAGCTTTAAAAATATATATATATATATATATATATATATATATGTATATATATATATACATATATATATATATATATATATATATATATATATATATATATATATATATATATATATATATATATATAAAGGTACCCCCACTGAATCCTGGACTATATATAACCTGAATTTTATGTTCAATTTCAGATGATTTAAATTCCAAATTTCACTTAACCTAGCCATTGTCTGCTGTGCTCTTTTTTCAATCTTTCATTAAACTCTAAAGACCCTGTATTAGGGATCATAGTGCCAAATATTTAAATGATTCCACCTCATTAATCCTTTTTCCTTCCAATTATATTTCATCTTGCATTGATATTTCATCTTCCATTGGATCTCATCATCTCTTTCTTTCTTTTTATCTTGAGGACAACCTCATGTGATATTTTATGCATTCTGGGAAGCAAGCTTTGCAAGTCCTGTGGCATTTTGCTAATAGAGACAGTGTCATCAGCATACTCTAGGTTCGCTAATTTCCTGTTACCAATCCCGTCCAATCCTTCTCCGCGGTCCCCAACTGTTCTTTGCATTAGAAAATCCATGAGGAGGATAAACAACACAGGTGATAGCACATTACCTTGGAGTGCTCCACTGTTTACTGGAAATTCATTTGATAGGACTCCATTAACATTCACTTTGCCCTTGCTATGGTTATAAACAGACTTCAATCAAAGTTACATATTTAATAGGAACTTCGTAATAATGCAGGACTCTCCACAAATTTGACCGGTGCACACTATCAAAGGCGTTTTCATAGTCCACTAATGCCATCAAAAGTGGATTTCTTTATTTTACACATTGCTGTACAACATGTCTTAAAATGAAAATTTGCTCAGTATAACTTCTACCTTTTCGAAATCCTGCTTGTTCATTGCTCAGCTTTTCATCAATCTTTCCCTCTAGTCTCTTTAGAGTGAGCATACTACACATTTTCATGACTGCTGAGGTAAGTGTGATGCCTCTGTAATTATTGCAATCAGTCAGATTTATCTTTTTTGTCATTATCACCAACACTCCTAGCTCCCATTCCTCAGGTTTTGCTTCTTCATACCACGTTCTACAAAATAATCTTGTAAGTATTCTGAGTCACTTCATTTTCTAACAAAATCATCTTGGCAGTTATTCCATTGTATCCAGGAGCTTTCCATCTCCTTTGTTTCTTAGTGATAAATTCAACTTCAAACACACTGAGTTGGGCACATCAAAACCATCCTCAGCTTCAGGTATATCAATCAAATTATTCCCTTCATATCTCTTATTCATGGCCTCACTAAAGTGTTCCATCCAACATTGCCTTTTTTCATTTTCTATTGTTATAACAGATCCATCTCTATTTTTTTATGAGTATATGCTGCTTCTTTTTTGCCCAAGTAGATATATCATTGATAATTCTATGATCAATTCCTATATTATTAGTCACTCCCTGAATTCATAGCTTTGTCAGCCTCATCTGATTTCCTATCTAAATATTCTCTCCAGTCATTCCTGTTTTTACTTTTGACCTCACTATCAATACTTGAATACTTAGCATGCTCTACCTTGTAATTTACATTATTTCCTCGGAAATTTTCAACAATCCATTTTTGTTATTGTCTTCTTTTTATAGTATCCCATGTATCATTTGTTATCCATGGTTTTCTCCTTGTAACGGCATGTCCTAAAACTTCACTACCAACTGACTGATACATGTTCTTAATATCACACCATTCTTCATTAATTGTCAGCTCTTCGTCTCTTAAAGTCTCTAAGACTGCAAATCGATTCCTACATTCAATTGCAAATGTTTGTCTGTGCTCGTCTTCTAGAAGCTTAGTTGTATCCAACCTAGGTATTTTATCTACATTTCTGTTGTGTACTTTCAGTTCTTTCAGTTTAAGTTTCAGTGTGGCAATGAGGAGCTGGTGATCACTACTAATATCCGCACCTTTATAGCTTCTTACATTTCTCAGAGTCCTCCTTCTTTCTTTATTAATATCTATGTGATGTATTTGATTTTTGTAATTGCAAAATGAAGTCCGTGTATATTTGTGGATGCCTTTGTGCTGGAAAAGAGTACCTCCAATAACAAGATTGTTTGTTGAACAAAAACTTATAAAGTGTTCTCCACTTTCATTTGCAAATTTGTCAAGACCCTCAATACCCATCATATTCTCTATACCTTGATTATTCCTTCCAACTTTAGCAATGAAATCGCGAATCACAATTTTCATATCTCTCTGGAATCTCATCTATTACACTGCAGTTATTCAGAGTATTCATCTTGCCCTTCTTCAGGGGAATCATTTATTGGTGCATAGCAAACTATAATACTCATATTTCATTGCTTTGATTTAACCTTTGCATTTAACAAGCTAATGTTTACAGGTCTCCATTCCGTTAATGCCTTTTCTGTTCCAAACTGTATTTTGTAAATTTATTCTCCACTTGCCCTAAGTTCCCAATCCGTTTCAGGGTTGTAACATTCCAATGACCAATTTTCAAATTTTCCTTAGTATTTATAAACCGGGAGAATCTTAGCACCCCGCTATGCCCGGGATCTGGCGGCTATTCTGAGTGTGTGTGTATATGTATTTTATATATATATATATATATATATATATATATATATATATATATATATGTATGTATGTATGTATGTATGCATGTATAATATGTACATTAAGGATGCAAGAGCCTCTTAACCATCTCAGCTAGATTGGGGAAGATGTAAACCACTAAACTAATCGATAGCCTCACCCAATTTGCAAGAATTAAGATGTCATTGTGGTTGTTTAAATATACACTGTAATACCAGTAAGCCATATGTATTCGCTAATTAACCAATGGGGCCAGAGATAGATATTCAGATCGAGGATAAAGAATTTGATAGACCTCTAGTTTTTGTCCGGCATTTATGAGAGATCAACTGAATTGCTTTTAAATATGAAGGGAGTAAATATCGAGAATATCACAAGAACTGAAAAAATAATTTGTAAGTCACAAAAGATCTTTATTGATTCATTGATCTCTATTGAGCTGCCACACCCTTATTCATATGATTTAATTTTAAACCACAATCCTTTAAATTTAATGAGATTAATTCAATTAATGTTCTGCTATTTTAGGCTTCATGGCATTGCTGATTATAAAACATTTAGGTGATCTCGAAGTAGAAATAAAAATATGAATATAACGGTAAACCACCGACTCTTCGATTTTTCATGGTACCAAAGAGGTTGTTGTTGACATATTAGATTTATACAGTATAGGTAGGTACATTAAATCACGTATGATTTACCCTTATCAATTGTGGCTAATCCTGGGTCCCCTCTTTTATCAAACATATATATGAAGTTTTTTAGTCGAAATTGATACTTTCAATTGGTCCTCTCAAATTTCTGGTATCAAGTTAATGATGTTTTGGGTATTCTAAAAGAAATATTTAATCTTGGGAGTTTTGTTGCTAGAATTAATTCATTGCTTTCATTCATATAATTTAATATATAAAAATAGTGAAAAAGACTGTATCGCTTTCTTAGATGTTTTGATTGTTAAACAAGCTAATAGATTTTTTTTCCATATTCAAAAATTCAACCATCAATTTACCATATTTACTTTTCTCTTCAGGCCAGTAAGACGGCTTTATCAAAAATAGTACACTGATAATGTTTTGACTGTCTATTGGCTCAACTCTAGCTATCAGATCGGCTGGTCGAAGGTTGATAGAGTAACCCATTTTGATAACTTTACCCAAAGGTTTTTTTTTTTTTTTAATCGACATTAATTTTTTATAACAAAAGTCAAAACTTTAAGTCATAGTCTTTTCCAGGAGTCTTGTATTATCCTGTTTTAGGACTTCTCTGGGGTCATCAAGAAACTGACTTCTTAGGGATCTGATTTCCCTATAAATATGTTATATCTTCGATTTTTATTGTTTCTTTTCATCAAGAATCTTACTATGGCAATAGAGAAAAGTATTATTAATTCTATCCCAGTTTTTCCCCTTTTGTATGCCTTCATACACACACACACACACACACACACATACACACATATATATATATATAAATATATATATATATATATATATATATATATATGTGTGTGTGTGTGTGTGTGTGTGTGTGTGTAAGTGTGTGTAACGGTGGATATATTTCTCACAAATCTTTCTTTTTACTTTAAGTTTTCGTGAAAATCCCATTTCATGGCTTTTCAGTACATTATATTATGCATATATATATATATATATATATATATATATATATATATATATATATATATATATATATACTGTCATAGCAGTAAAGAAGTCTTTGTTGAGATTCCAAAGTATGTGATACCAGTATCTACATTTATTTTATTTTATTTATTTATTTTTTTTTTTTTATCAACAGGTGCTTTCCTAATATGCTTTCAGAATTTTGAGGATACTTCAGCATTATTTCCTGAAGGAATCCTTCTAGCAAAATGACCTGCCACAAGTCAGAATTGAATTTGCATACACTATCAACATCATCGTCATCTTCAATAGATCGGAACCACCTTGCAGGCTTTATAACCAATTTCATCTTGAGGTGAGTTGGCAGCTCTTGTTTCTTAGCCGTCTTCCCAGATTTCCTCAAAAATTCGGACAAGAAACTCAATCAAATTTGCGAGGAAGTCTCTCGTGACAAACATTAGGTCGCTATCGATTTTATTTATAGTGAACTGGTTTGTTTTTCTGGTTTCATTTTTCATGGGAAAGAAATTGGGGAAGGAAATGTTATATTACTTTCTGCTGTTTTTTCCACATAACCATAATTTCTTTATCTGTAATTTTACGTTTTGAATTCTTCATTTGCATTTAATTTTGAAAAAGAGCAAGGTATATATATATATATAAATATAAATAAATATATATATAAATATATATATATATATATATAAATATATATATATATATATATATATATATATATATATATATATATATATGTATATATATATATATATCTATCTATCTATCTATCTATCTATATATATATATATATATATATATATATATATATATATATATATATATATATATATATATATATATTTATAAGAGAATTCGAATGGTTCTTGCTTCTGCCAAAATTCGGGGAAATGTGAAAGTGAACGAATATAACCGTTCCATGACTCGAGGAACCGTGGTGAGTGGACCCTCCAGGGAAGAAAGTGTGTTGAGCACCTCGGTAAACACAGCGTTGAAGAAACATATGTCACATACATTTACTTTTTCATGTATGTAAAAGAACCTAAAAACTGAATGTGATGGTGTCTCAAAATTTTCGAATAAAAATACATACCTTTATAATCACTGAGAGCAGCAAAGATCTCAGAACGACGAGCAAAAATAGGACACAGTTAATGAAAATCGATCTAGTGCAATAAATTATTAAATAACTTGAGAAATTAGTGGGTAGATAGATAGGTAAATATAAATAGATAAACAAATATAGATATATAAAACTTGTAAAGACTGCCCATGTTGGCACTCAGAGCTAGCGTTCTAATACGAAAAGATAGAGTGCCATGTAAAAATTAATGCAATTACAAGAATCCATACACTTTCTCTTATACAAAAGCATATTTTATCGATAGATAGATAGATAAACATACTATGAGACATCGTGAATACTTGAGGTAAGGGAAGACTGTTGATATCGGAATACTAAATGAAAAGGAATTTCCCATAAACGGGTAAAGAATAAACATTACACGGATGTATATCCAAAACTGTTTAATGGCCAAAAGATAGCAATGTTTATATGAGTTATTCGTTTGACCAGTGGCATACAAACTATTTCTAAACACAAGTAATATGGCGGACGATGTTGACTTTAGCAATAAATGAGGGACCTGGTCGTTAGTTTACTGTGGAAGGTCCAGTCAGGTTGAAGAAAGGCATGGGGAGAGTGACCGAATTCAACTCAGAAAATACGAGCTCATAGTTCAGAACTGCAGGATATAGCACTCATTAGCAAATAGTGGAATTATAATAGACTAGTGTACGCTACCTTTCAAAAATATCGGCTACATGTATAGATAGATATGCACGCAAACGCATCCCCCTCTCACCAAGATAAGACTACTCGTTCTCCCCCCTAACAGAGGGACGAGGAGGCCTGAGCATGACATGATATACATATATATATATATATATATATATATATATATATATATATATATATATATATATATGTATGTATGTATGTATGTATATTTATATATACCTAGACACTTTCTCTTTATTATATAGGAGAAATAGTATATACTTATACTTGCATATATATATATATATGTGTGTGTGTGTGTATGTATATATATATATATATATATATATATATATATATATATATATATATATATATATATATATATATATATATATATATATATATATATATATATATACACACACATTTAGGTTTCTTTCGGATTGCATCACTAAAGTAAGCTTTTATTGCACTTTTAAAAGATAACACCATTAAAGTATGTTACTACTTACTTTTACGCATTAAATCCTTTAAAAGAATATAATTTTATTGAAAGAGCCTAAAAGCCATCTATGCACACACCTGAGTGAGAGAATTTTCAATTGCAAAAAATAGATACTTAATTTAACAGCATATGCTGTTAAACAAAGACTTTATAATTACATTTAAAATTAATTATTGAGATACTAAATAGAACTATTCAATTAATTATACGATATATATTATACATCTTATATTAGTCTGATTTTCCCTTCTTACGCATATGCTTGTTTCACGCTGACCGCATATCTGATAATACCTTTCAGTTGCTAATGCCTTTGAGCAGATAATCCGGCAAGGGTAAGGGTGTCACACCCTGAACATGATTTATCTATGTGGGAGCAAAGTCAGACGTCCCAGAAACATTTGCGATTCACATGTTTCTGAAATAAAAATGGCCCTTTATTAGGATCGCGGTTTGCTCGTTTGGTAGATGTATGTATTGTTGGCAACCTTGTGTGATTCTCTCTCTCTCTCTCTCTCTCTCTCTCTCTCTCTCTCTCTCTCTCTCTCTGCGCCTTATTACCCATTTCCTAATTGCATTAAATGACTTTGTGTCCTGAAAACTCTTTTCTTTGTTTTTTTTATTAGATATTTAGTAATGGGATAAGATGACACATTCCAACTGCCATAGGATGCCTTCGATATAAGGCATTGGACCAGGCAACAGTACTTTAATGTAGGGATAACGGTTAGAAGAGGATGAACTCCTGTACTGCTATTACTTTATCGATTTTCATTCAGCAATGGTAAGATGTCATTCAGCAAAGTAGGAGAGTATATATTATTTCCTTATTACTTCAATTTTTGGGTCATATATTGCCCGTTTGGACTCAAATCTTACAATACTGGATGAAAGTTGTGAGCGCGAGAGTCAACTTTTTTTTTTTTTTTTCATCAACTCTTTCAACCAATCCCCTTTAAAAATGGGTATTCTCTACTTGCCTCTGTATTTCTTAAAGTATTTGAATTTCTCTCTTTTAAGATGAATCTGTTAAGGTACAAATTTCCTGCATAACCGAGTGTGTTCTTTCAGTTCCGGTGTTTCAGTGACCTTAATATTACTGTTTTTAAGGCACCTGAAATATAGTTATCAGCTTTGATGGTTCCCAAGCAAATCCCAGTTGTCCCAATTCTCTGAAGACATCTTTTCTTCAAACGTTGCATCCGAGTCGCTGGCCAAAGAATTTTGCAAATTTAACATAATTACCTTTTTCGAGTCCATGGTTATAATACTCTTTGTGTTTTTTCTTTTGCTGATGAACATATAACCATCTTTCCATTCATTCTGTTAATGAATCCTTTCATAGTTTTGCCGAAATTTTGCCTTTTCGATTAATCTTATATGGTTGAAGGAGTATTAAGAACTTTTTTAACATTGAAGATCATTATTTTTCATCTGAGGAATCACTCCATTTAGTTACCATCATAATAACATGAAAAAAAAAAAAAACTAAATGGTCTTCGGTAATTAAGAAAATTGTTCAAATCTTAAGACGCTTTTCTACTGAAACATATTTTTAGCTCACATTTCTCCATGGGTCTGCAGTTTAGTTCTGGATGCACTAATGACATGCGACCAGACCTAGCATTTTTTCTGCTTCGGTTTAACATACATCAAGTTTTTCTGCTCTGTACTTTGCCGAGTGATTTTGGTTTTTAATTTACTTTGCAAATGAAAAAGACAACCTTGCATAAACAAGTAACGCGGCTTCTCATTTATTTCTACAAGTCTTATAGTAAATACTAATACGCACAATGGTCAACTTTGCTTATTAACAAGAGTTGACCATCCTCACCTGCATTGATAAGTACTTCATGTTCCAATCTGTATTTGCCTTTATTCTTTTAAGAAGCGAAGAAAACACTATTATTCCATAAGACTGCATGTAATGCAAACCGCAATACCACAGTTACTTGCACAGCTGACACTGCTAATACTATAAAGATCTTGAAAATTGACTGATGTATCTTGAGTGAATTTATTATATCTTATATGAATAGCACATTTGGCAACCTGCCAATTCTGTTCTTCCTGCCATTGATTTAGCACACATCAAATATCGCGTTTGAATCTCTGCATTGTTATGGATAGAATGAAGGCATGAAAGGGTGATCAATAAATGACGCAAGTAGAGAAGTATGAAACGAGAAAAATATAAATACAACAATATAAAAATGATAGGACACACCTAATAGCAAGTTTTATTGTTTCAAAAGGCTAATCTTAATGGTAATAGATATAGATATAGATATCTAGATGCATACATGCATGTATATAAATGTACACACACACACACTATATATATATATATATATATATATATATATGTATGTATATATATATATATATATATATATATATATATATATATATGTATGTATATATATATATATATATATATATATATATGTGTGTGTGTGTGTGTGTGTGTATATAAAATTTTGGCTTACCTGAAACGTTCTCTCCTGTTGCTTTAGGGCAGATTAAAAAACAACTATTTTCCTTCGTTTAGACTTTACCGTCGGAAGCTCTTGGAATTTGTAGTTTATGATTAGCTGCAAACTTTCATCATTATTCTTCTCTGTTACTTTTTTTAATGGGTAAAGCTATTACTGTGTGTGAGTAGTAGACAGATCAGTAAAATATGTTGAAAACATTGCATACTTCTTCACCGAGCAGAAGTCGCACCCAAAACACGAAGTTTCCGTCAGCGAATGATACCGACTGCCTTTTGGCAATGGAAAGCAAACCACTTCAATTCACAATACCTGCTCGTAATTATTAATCACTAAACATACCAATATAAGTATAATTTCGTTCCTCTTTAAAAAGAAAGAACAATTCGGTAATGTACTCAGATGCAAAGGAGTGCAGAGGTCACTTTTAAGCATCTATCCAGCCAGGAAAGTACGCTTGAAGTCTCCCCAAAGACGAATGTAGAGAATTTACAAAAGAAAAAAAAAATGAGAAGGCAAACCGACTTTGACTTGGCACTTTTGGAAGGCTCTCGGTTCCCGACTACTTTAAAAACGAGGATAAACCTCAACACTGTGGCGCTCACCCGCCAGTAACCAGCCTCGCACTGAGGGTTTCTGGCGGTTCCTGTCGCTCTCTCTCTCTCTCTCTCTCTCTCTCTCTCTCTCTCTCTCTCTCTCTCTCTCTCTCTCTCTCTCTCTCTCGCCCGGGTTCATGTTGGTGAGGGGGCAAGGGAAGATGGTCCTTGATTTTCACGCATCTGCCCTTTAACACCTACTGGCGATGGAGTGCAATGGAGTTGAATCTAACCACAATTTTGCCTAATTATTATGTGCGAATGTCATTAATCAACAGGCTCATGCACTTTAACTTTTATGCATACTTTATGCATATTTACACACAGGGATAATTAAAGTCTATTTTCCGTTCTTTCCTATCAACATTGCCGTAATTTACCTATTAGTCTTGACTATTAATGTGCTTGTTTTTCTTTTTCCTGGAAGAATGTATAAGGTCATTTAATAGTTACCTTAGCTTTTTTTGTGACAATATTACCTTTATTTAGTATATCTACAGTAGGTATGCACGTGAGAATCTACTCCTTAGCCACCTAATAATTTTGTTTGGCTTATATTTGACTATGAAAGCAATTACGGTTCTTTCCTTATTCATTGTAGACATTATTATTTATTAGTTTTTTTATTAATAATATATATATATATATATATATATATATATATACACGTATACATATACATATACATATACATATCTATATCTATCTATCTGTCTATCTATCTATATATATATACTGTATGTATATATATATATATATATATATATATATATATATATATATATATAAATATATATATATATATATATATATATATACAGTATACTGTATATATATGAATATATATACGTGTATGTATATATATATATATATATATATATATATATATATATATATATATATATATATTATAGACAGTTTTAAGTATTTTATATTTTTTTTACTTTTTTTTCATATGTTCTTTTCCTATTTTATATTCATTTTAGTTGACACATACATGAGTATTTTCTTCTCTGCTTTTTTTTTTACGGTTTTCACCATTTTAGACATCAGCATTAGAATGCATATATATATATATATATATATATATATATATATATATGTGTGTGTGTGTGTATATATGTATATATGTGTGTGTATAAATGTGTGTATATTATGTATATATATATATATATATATATATATATATATATATATATATATATATATAAACATACATACATACTTACATACATATTTGGGATGACGTTACTGGTCCCACCCACGTAATTTTCTAATATAATTGCAATCCACGGCAGTTAACTAGTCAATAATTCTGTGCTTTATCACCATGGGTAAAGTGGGCAACATGGAACTTTCTGAAGAAAGCAAATTCTCTCCTGGTAACCCACACATAAATTGTTTTATTATACGTTTTAAATTCTTTGAAATATGTTTTTAGGAAATCAGCCACTATTTCAATTGTGAATTATGGAATTAATAGAATGTGAGATATACTATTGGTGATTGCAGTCAGTGCTCGTAACAAAATTGATCTGTTCTTGGTCTTGGCAAAGTTAGCAGCTGCTCCATTTTGCATGTGAGAGTATAAAATAACTTTAAAAAGTTAAGGAAAGAAAAGAATCAAAATCCCTCAGCGTTACTCTGCGCAACAAAAAAAATTTTCCTCGTCACCAGAAGTATATTTTATTCAACCAACTATCAATTACGGTACAGAATGTCAAAAGAAGGCTAAATCTGATTTAACTATTGTGGACTTGTATCTGTATCCATTGTCAAGGTTTCCTTATATATTAGTAGTCGTATCTAAAAGGCAATTGAATATCTGTGTATATGAATTCTTTCTGTTTTGTGCTTGTCGCATAGAGGGGGTTCTTACCGAAATTCTTTTGATATACGCTGCAAGATCTCAAAGTCAACTCATAAATAAAATACTGATAAAAAAGGAACAGCTTGCTGTATAAGTACTAAGTAAAAGAACAGTATAACAGGTTTCAAAAGACGAATTTGAAAATAGAGCGAGATCTGTATCATGTTTCCCTCGTATCTTATGTATGTAAAGTTTTCTTTTTTCCCATATTTGAAGTTAATTCAAGTCAATTCCATGAATCCTGATTAAGGCACTGTAACACTTTTCGTGTGATTCAAATTGGCTGAACAGGTCTTTTGCAAACATTTCCTTCATGTAAAATTCTCGACTTAATGAAGTTCATGTTTAATAGGAGGTCGATTAAAATAAAGAAAAATCCCAGTGAACCTGAATGCTTTGTGAGATATTGACTGAGTTAGGATATTCGTTATTAATTATTCTTCGGTGAAAATAAAGTGGGAAAGCTTTTTCGCAACTTAAGTGCAGTGCCGTGATGCCAATACTCATATTTTTTTTTTCCTCCACAGTCTTGGGTTAGAGTTCTCTTGTTTGAGGGTACACTCGGGCACACTTCTATCTTATTTCTTTTCCTCTTGTTTTGTTAATTTTTTTTTGTAGTTTATATAGGAAATATTTATTGTAATGTTGTGACTGTTCTTAAAATATTTTATTTTTCCTTGTTTCCTTTCCTCACTGGGCTATTTTCCCTGTTGGAGCCCCTGGGATTATAGCTTCCTGCCTTTCCAACGAGGGTCGTAGCTTAGCAAGTAGTAATAATAATAATGATAATAATAGATATACGGTGAGCTGCATTATGAGAAACGCATAAATTCAATTTCATCTTGTAAATTTACTTTTGTCTGATAACAGCTCGTCAGTGCAGTCATGTTAGTGAATTTCTTTCTTCCTCTCTTTACATAACCTGATCTCTCTTCATGTTATTATTTTCCACTTAGTGTTCTTTTTTTTTTCACAAATACGGATGCACAGTCAGGAATCTTTTGGTGAATGAGATTTAAGAAAAATACCCTTAATAGTAACATGAAAATTCTTCGCACAATAACTGTCATCAAATGATGAGTCGGTCATTCAGTGGCGAGTGTTATTTCGTTATTATAATAACTCAACATGATATTTCGGAATAAAGTCTACCAATGAGTCAATTTCATAATGCCGTCTTCCTAGAAGTTTGTTTATACCGATCTTTATTAACCGGCCTAAACTTTCAGTACAACTTGTGTAATAAGGAGCCACGCGCCTAACATGGCAGGGAAAAGTTGAGAGTTTTTCTATAACTAAAGACGAAACTCGAGCTTAATGTCATCGCTGCGAATTGAATTATAAACAGAAATGTATGAATGAGATTAGAAAGAAAAAAAAAAACTTTTCTTTGAAAGAAATTATTTGTTTAGTGTTGAACTCTTAAATCATCATTCATTAGCTCAAGTTAACCAGTTATTATAATTTCCAGACTCAAATGCCTCACCCAAGGTTTTTACTTAAAATGTGTAAATATTGGAGGAGGTTAAATTAACAAAGTTTTGCACTTACGTGGTAAGTAATTTATGGGAATGGGAAAAAGTTAGAAAAGCTGGTAAGCTAGATGGTAATCAATTTAGGAGAAATGAAATGTAGCGGGCAATACTCGAAGCAGCTGGGCCCCCCCTGAAATGATGAAAAGAAATTTTGGTAGTCTCCATTGTGCCATGTAAGGCACAATGGTGATCTTTGATGCAATTTTTTAGTAAATCTTCATGGAAAAGCTCTTCGGTATTTGCAGATGAAATGTTAAAAAACGTAAATGTTACTAAAAGGTGAGTGAAGAAAAATCTTTATTCATTTTTTTTTCATTATTGAGTAATATGTTATTGATCATGGCTTACATAACTATTCACATGCGAGTTCGTACTATGTTTCAAAAGAGTTATAGATCATATGTATAATTCCTAATGTTAAAGTAAATTTTACGTTTCCGGCTTATAAGATTAAAACGTAATCTAGGTGGAAAAACTGGTAAATTTAAATTGTATCAACGTGTTAAAGATAATGCGCGCATAATTATGTTAATACTATGCTTTTGTAAACGACTTAGTAAATGACAGTCAATTAAATTCATATGTATATACACAGATGTATATAAATTATATTATATATATATATATATATATATATATATATATATATATATATATATATATATATATATATATACATATACACAGTATATTGTATGTAATTATATGTATGTATTAGGATATATCTATATATGTAATCATTGCTCAGTTAAAGTTTTTTTTTAAGATTTGTTGAACGTGAAGAGCACAAGGAAGGCAGACCTGAAAGACACATGAGTTGAAAAAACTTTTTATTTACTGTTGAGGATATAAGGGGAATTAAGAGGCCGAAGAAAGGTTTCATAAGATTGCAAGTCTGGTACTGGGTACTTTTGTGACAGTATGCCGATCTCATGGTTTTATGTCTGGACAATGTAGACGTTCCAAAGTAATATATAAGAAGAAAAGGTTTTCTCTCATATGAAGGTAAAGGTGTTATACGGGTATGACGATCTTTGATATGCCAGGAAAAGTATATGGTATGATTTTGACTGAGTGTGTGAGCCAGTTAAAAAACTATTATATAAGAAGTTTGAAAAAGAAAGAAAACATATAAATCAAGAAAAAAGTTATTTTAACTAAATTTCGGGAATGATATGTTGTTGAGAGCTATTACAGATTTTCACGATGGAAACTAAGCCGGTGTTTAGCATGTATCACGAGTACTCGAGGCCGATTAATTGTTTTCATTGTGTTAAAAATGTATACTTGAGAGTGACTGGTCTGTGGTAATCTGTGGCTGTTCAGAATAGAATTGTGCAGTAAAATGAGTTTTAAATGAAAACGCCGGAAATGTAGATACAAAGATGTGGGATAAGAACATGATTTTAAATGGAATGTGATATAGTTAACATTTATAGATATAAAGTGTCCATTACTAAATCGGGATAATGAAGAGGAACAGTTGAAGCTATTAAGAGAATCTGTTTGAAAAAGGTGATTGTTGAAAGTAAGTATTTTGTATTAGAAATAATGGGTCCTCTTAGAATGAGAGAATTGGTGAGTCAAGTTGGAACTAGAAAGGTAGCATGTTTGGTGCAAATTGCTGATAAGGGTTTTGAATTATCTGTGGAATCCGGGTTGAGTAATGCACGAAGGGATTGATGAACTTCGTATTTGCTTTCATGTTTTTTATCTTTCCACCGGAACTTTGGCCTTCCCTTCCTCCTTCTCCCCAACACTTCCATGTTCTTAACCCTTTTACATACGTGTTCATCTTCTCTCCTCATGACATGACCAAACCATTTCATTCTTCTTTCCGTAAATTTCTTTGAAACCTCTTAATACTTTTGACTGCCTCTTTATCAATTCATTTCGGATTTTATCTTTTTTGTGACACCACATCCACCTCAGCATTCTCATCTCGGCCAATTTCATTTTTCTGTTTTGCTCTTTCTTTATTAGCCAAGTCTCTGCCCAGTAGAGCATGGCTTTTATAAAACTTTCCTTTAACCTTTGCATGATCATCCATTCACAAAGTATCCTTGATGACTTTCTCCAATTCATTGATGAACTAAATGCTCTTGTTTCAAGTATTTTTCTCCTGTCTGGTCTCCAGCTGCTGATTCTCATCTTAATTTGATGGACAGGAACTTACGGTCTATTAGATTTCTTATCCCTGACCTAGATGTTAATCTCTGGCACCGTCATTCAATTAGTTCGTTATGCATGTTGCATAAAATTTTCCATAATTCGGACCATGCAGTTGTTTACAAGTCATGTCTTCTCCATCATGAGGCTCAATACTACAACTATTCTAGAAATTTTAGTCCAGCTGTGACCAAGTTGTGGAATGATCTTCCTTATCAGGTTGTTGATTCGGTAGAACTTCAAAATTTCAAACTTGCAGCAAATGTTTTTGTTTTGAACAGGCTGACATAAGTCTCTTTTTTATAGATTATATATGAAAGATCTGTTATAATGTTACTGTTCTTAAAATATTTCACTTTAATTGTTCATCACTTCTCATATACTTTATTTATTTCCTAATTCTCACTGGGCTATTTTCCCCTGTTGGAGCCCTTAGGCTTATTACATCCTGTTTTTCCAACTAGGGTTGTAGCTTAGATGATAATAATAATAATAATAATAATAAGAATAATAATAATAATAATAATAATAATAATAATAATAATAAATGTTAGATTTGAATATACCTAAAAAATTATTTGATATTTTAGATGAACTGCTTCGATAGTGTATGTAGATAAAGAAGAATTGAAAGATTTAGAAATGTTCAATTTTGAAATATGCTAGTGGTAAACATGTTATTTCGGAATAATAACTCATAAGGTGTGGAAAAACAATTGATAACGATAGGTTCATGAATGGAATGTGCAATTTAGAAGTGTTGATAGAAAGGAGAGGAGGAAGACTTGGAAAGCATTAGATAGATTGTATCAGACATTCCCTGGACATTAAAATCCAAGCAATAAAAGCATGAAAGATTAAAGTTGATAACTCATTATATATAAAAGAAATTGCGATGTGCCATGTTGCATAGGAACCTTTCGTGTAAGTGCATGAAGTTGTTTTTTGTACAATGGTTTAGACGTCATTGACACAAGTAAAACAAGACTCGAATGTGGCAGCGACTGATGTGTGGTTCTTTTCTCTCTAATTACCCTAAATTAAGGAAAACTATTTTACTTTAAATACTATATGTATATGCACTGTACATATTATCTCTCTCTCTCTCTCTCTCTCTCTCTCTCTCTCTCTCTCTCTCTCTCTCTCTAATGTATATATATATATATATATATATATATATATATATTTATATATATATCTATATATATATATATATATATATATATATATATATATATATATATCTATATATATATATATATATATATATATATATATATATATATATATATATCTTTTCCCATGCCTATTGCCGCAAAGGGGATTTGTTTGATTTCGTCAACCGTCTCTCTCTCTTGAGCTTTTAATGCAATACTTCATTCATCACCCCCGATTTCAGGCTTCATATTTCTCAGCCATGTAGGCTTGGATCTTCCATCGCTTCTTGTAAGTTGTGGAGCCCAATTAAAATTTTTCATGATCTAATCTCTCTAGGTGAGTGCGAAGAGCATGCCCGAACCATCTCCATCTGCCCCTCACCATGATTTCATCTACATATGGCACTCGAGTAATATCTCTTATAGAATCATCTCTAATCCTGTCTGCCATTTAACTCCCAATAATCTTCTGAGAGCTTTGTTCTCAAATCTATTAAATCTGTTAGAGATTGTTTCGTTGTCATACCATGACACATGTCCATACAGTTACACGGATCTCACTAAACTGATATATAGTCTGATTTTTATACGAAATTTCAGGTGATTTGATTTCCAAGAAATATACTTAACATAGCCATTGTCTGATTTGCTTTTTTCAATCTTTCATTAAACTCCAATTTGAAAGATCCTGTATGTGAGTTCATAGTTCCTAAATATTAAAATGATTTTACCTCATTAATCCTTTGTCTTCCAATGATATTTGATCTTCCATTGCCTATTCTGTTCTCATCAAATTTTTTTTTTCTATTTATTTTGATTCCAACCTCCTGTGATATTTCATGCATTCTGGTAAGCAAGCATTGCAAATCCTTTAGTGTCCTGCTAATAAGGACAGCGTCATCAGCATACTCTGGGTCAGCTAATATCCTATTACCAATCCAGTCCAATCCTTTTCCAACATCTCCAACTGTTCTACGCTTTACAAAATCCATGAGGAGGATAAACAACATAGGTGACAAGCCTTAGAGTACTCCACTGTTCACTGGAAATTCATTTGATAGGATTCCACTAACATTAACTTTTCACTTGCTATGCTCATGAACAGACTTAATAAGATTTACATATTTCAGAGGAATTCTATGATAACGCATGACTCTCCACAAAATAGGCTGGTGCACCCTATCAAAGGCTTTTTCATAATCCACAAATGCTGTCAAAAGTGGATTTCAGTATTTTATACTCTGTTGTATATGTATATATATGGAATGATTATGGTAAATCCTACCTCAAAGTAGGTACATGGAATGTGCGCACCCTTATGGATGCTAGAGATACACCGTCCTGAAAGAGGAACAACCCTAGTGTCAAGAGAACTTACCAGATTCAACGTCGATGTGGCTGCTCTCAGTTAGACTACAGTAGAATTCACAGAAGTTGGGTCAGGGTATACTTTATTTTGGGAAAAGAAAAAAATTCGGAAGACCACTGTTCCCAGGGTGTTGGTTTTGCAGTCAAGACCCAATTAGTAAAAATCCATAACCTGACGCTACATGCGATTAATGAAGGATTCACCTCACTAAGACTACCACTCCCGAAGAAACAGTTCATCACGCTAGTATCAGTGTACGACCCAACACTAGATGTGGAAGATCATGTCAGAGGTGCCATCTACCAACAGCTTGACACAGAAATTCCAAATTCCAGCAAGGGACCGTCTCCTCCTCCTGGAGGATTTAAACGCCAGAGTGGGGCGAGATTATGAACTCTGGCGCAACCTAATCGGCAGGCAAGGCATGGGAAACTGCAATCATAATGGTCTCCTCCTCCTTGGCCTTTGTGCTGAACAGGAACTGTTCATCACAAACACACAGTTCAGACTCCTGAATCGATTTAAGACCACCTGGAAACATCCTAGATCAAAACACTGGCATATCTTAGATTATGGGTCAGATAACAACACAAAAATGAGGTTTTGATCACGAGAAACATGCCTAGAGCTGATGACTGCTGGGTGGACCACCGGCTGCTCATCACAAAATAAAAACTAACCATCAAAAGCAAGCCATGTAACATCCAAGAAAACGAAGCCAGAAGAATATACGACACTTGTAAATTAAAAGATCTTGATACATCTCGAGTTTTCCAAGCAGCAATCCAGCAGAACCTATCAGCCAGAGAACCTTCAATCAACGCTGAATGAACTAACTTATGAGATGTCATTAATGAAGCTGCAAGAAGCGTAATCGACCACCAGAGCAAGCAGCACCAGGACTGGTTAGACAACAACGATGAAGATATTGAGTCCCTCATTAATACCAAGTGGAAAGCTCAAATAGCCCTCAACCAAGACCCTAATTCCCACCCAAAGAAGGCTAAATGTACACAAGCAAATTCACAGTGTCAAGCTAGGCTTTGAGAAATACAAAATGAATGGTGGCAGCAAATGGCTCAAGACCTACAAGGTTATGCTGACAGTAGGGACCTTAAAGCTTCTTTGAGGGCACAAAGGAAATTTTTGGACCAAAGCAAACTACTGGAGGGACACTCTTGGCACCAGACAATACCATCCTCACGGATGATAAAACATCCATAACTGTTGGGTAGAACATTTCAACACCCTCCTGAACAGGAACTCATCAACTCAATAAGACTTCCTTCGAAATGTGCCACAACAGCCACCCCAATTATGGATGTCCCTACCACCAACATTTTAAGAATTCAATGCAGCTTTAAGACAAATGCGCCAAGAGAAGGCCGCGGGACTGAACAACATTCCCTCTGAACTTCTGACC
>NC_090746.1:26536372-26541372 GCF_036898095.1 Palaemon carinicauda | reverse complement strand
TTTGATTGTCCTTTTAATCACTAACTTATACAGCTATGGAACGATACTCATGGATTCCTAAATATTTTCTCTCATTCTTTATATTTTATTTCCTGAGCTTCTTCCTCTATCCCCTGATGCATTATTTAATATTTGTGTTTCTTTATATCATTATTTATTCATTTATTTATTACACATTATCTTTAAAATGAATGCCCTTCTGCCTCGGTGCTCGTCTTAGGGCGTCAACTTTGGTTCTTAGCTTCTCACTGTGCCTCCATAAAAGAAATCTCTCCCAAGCGGCAGCAGAAACACCTTCACTTGACCATTCCAACTTAGAACTATTTGATATTTGTGTGACACCAAGACAAGATATTCATTAGCTGGATTCCGGAATAAGGCATTTGGAGATCTGTTTTTCATTTTCCTCTATCTTAGTTTTTACAGTCTCCATCGAAGTAAAAAAAAAATTGCATTGTGAAGCATGCTTCCATGAATAAGTGGTGCCCCTCAGATTTTTTATACAATATATATCCCATTCCTCTATCATTATTCCAGTTAACGAAAATATCTTAGTCGATTTTAAAGCAACTGGTTAAATTTTCCTACAGAGCATTTAAGGTATATAGAGGAGTATAAAATATAATAATCAAACTATATGCAGCCGGACAAATGTTGGTATACGGATCCTTAAGGAAGCAAATCCTCCAAACGCCCAAAAGCAATTATAGTTATTTTCCCCCGAAATCACTCATTATTTGGATAAGCATTTGATTTTAAGAAAATAATCCCGTTATTTATATCATGTAATAACTCTCTCCAATTTTGCCATTTAGTTTCGATAATTATCAAGTGAATAAAGCAATTATGATAAAGATTGAATTAGCAATGTAGTGAAGACTTTATTATATATGTTTAAGATTTTAGTTCAAATGGCAATGCTAATCCTTCAAGGCCAAGATAGCAGACGGTAAGATGACAAAGCTCAACAATGGGAATATAAAATAAATGATGAATAAAGGGAAAGTGGCTTAGAGTCTAAAGACTGAAACGGCGCATACCCCTGAATCTGAATAAATTGGGAAATATTTTACAATAAAGTATCCTCACGTATTACGAAATGTTATATTCAATGAATATCTATAAACTGTAAGTAGTTTTTAGCAGTCAATCTAGAATCTGAAATATAACGATAAGCTTTTGGGAGCATAATACAATAATTTCTATTGGAAACATTGTATAATAATGACAAACAATATTTTGATATGCATAAATGTCTAAAAAGGAGAATTAAGTGCTGTTACATTACTTCATTACCTAGAGTAAGCTCAAACCATTTGATCTCTCTCTCTCTCTCTCTCTCTCTCTCCCCTCTCTCTCTCTCTCTCTCTCTCTCTGTATTTCTCATTTCAATGCTTCCGCTAACAAAGACAGCCGTTTACTGTCTTTGATTCACCAAGGTTGGAGAAGGCTCCGCCCATTTTGTAGCAGTAGTAAGAGGAGCAACTCGTTGTCTGTTTTGTCATGGGAACACTAGAGACATCTGACGAAAGATTTCCCCTGAGTGTCGGCGTTCTTTTGATTCTAACTGTACATAGCTTGATGTCTTTACTTCAGCCTAAGTGGTTTGGAGTCGAGGGGAATGTCTTTTCGTGATGTATCTCCTTTGACTGATGATGCACAGCATATCTGTCTGTTCCAGAGAGAGAGAGAGAGAGAGAGAGAGAGAGAGAGAGAGAGAGAGAGAGAGAGAGAGAGAGAGAGGTGGGTTCCGTAGCCTATTGCTTTTTAGACGCGTTTGAGTGACTCGATTTTTTTTTCTAAATAAAGCTTTTTATTTTTATCATAGAATGCAGCCTTATTTGGAAATTGAGTCTATTTAACTGGCTGGAGTATGAACGTTTTACACACTTTATGGATGGCGTCTCTTCCTGGAGGGTAGGACTTAGTCTAGTGGAATCCTATTTCCATTTACCTTAAATGCTATAGAACCGGCTTAAATTCAAATTAACCAATGAACCATCTGGTGCATACTTTGGAAACTTAAAGAGGTTTGAGTAACAATTGAGGAGTAACTTTATTATGGTTTACCGTATAGGCCCAAAACTTATATACGTTTTTTCAATCTAGAATAGATTATATATAGAAACTTTAACTTAAGAGTAGGTCACTGGTTTTCCAATTCCAATTAGCTTTGGAAGTATTTGAGGTATGCCTTTTATAATTTGGGAAAAACTTTCCTACAGAAATACCGTTCAACTCCTATGTCTTGTCATCCGTCAGTTTTACCTTTGTTTAAGGTCTAAACGCAAGTTTTCATATGAGGTTTTTCCACTCTCTAACTAATTCGGTAGTTTGTGACCCTTAGTTTCTTTATATTCATATTTACTGGAATGACTTTCAATTCGACCTCCAATTATGTCAGGCTGATTTTGGCCTAAAGTGAATATTATACGTGGATAACTTTTAAGGCTTTAATGAATGATTTTCTATAACATTATTTTATCTACAAGGAATGGTCACATATTTTTGAGGGGTTATAGCCTCCTTATGTTGAGACCTTTTAAATCCAACCATTCTCCTGCAGTTTCACCATTTTTCATCTGTATTTTAGTCATAGTTTCATAAAACTTTGTCTTTTTGCATAGAAATCAATTTACATATTTTTTGTTTTTGTTTTTCGCGGTTTCTTGTTCCTCATACTTATTGAACTGCGTAGTCGTTTAGACCTTTGTTTGTTTGAGAAAGTATTCTTTTTAAAGGCAATAAAAAGCTCTCAGTCAGGGCACTTCATGCACTCGGTTTGAGTGAAAGTAACCCGAGATTTGTAGATATGATCAATGATCAAATGGAGAGTTATTTATTTTCTTTCTGTCTTTTATTTCATTTATAAATTTTATCATTGGCCAATATTTAACTTTTGCCTTTTTGTTTAATGTAGAGTTGTCTTTGGTGATGTCGTGAAGGAGGGCTTCGAGTAATTTGTATTTATGTATTTTTTATCTTTGGTTTAAAGAGTTCCATTGTTAGTTTTAGAACTAAAATAAAATATGAAAGTCGAATATTGCCTTGATGTTTCCGAACTATGCAATGAATAGAATGGAAAATTTTCATTTAATTTAAAGATAAATACATTACTATCTATTTACAGACAGTGACTTTTTTCAATTAGAATGACGAAATTTCCTTTTTTTAAAGGCTTCTGATGAAATTTTACTAAGAAGCATTGTTTTAGTTTTTCAATGTTTATCAAGTCCTTGTTCGTAAATGACTTACGTGTGAAATGGAAAATTATAAAATTTGTAATATTTGATGTTCCTGAGTAAATATCTCTGCTTGACAAGCAAAAATCAACACATAAGTGGACGCTGATGACAGATTGTTTTCATAATTCATAAGGAGTGTTTCTGATCGATGAAAAAAAGTGTAACATGCCAGGTGCATTTCAATTTGAACAATGAAGAAGAAGTACTTTACAACATGGGCTAGCAGATTCAGAGAGAGAGAGAGAGAGAGAGAGAGAGAGAGAGAGAGAGAGAGAGAGAGAGAGAGAGAGAGAGAGAGAGAGAGCGAGAGTATTGGACGTAGACGTTTGGAGAACTTTTCCTTGGAAAGTATTAATAAATTTTCTAGGAAAACAAAAGCTGCTTCTGAGAGAAAGTTCTTTGCAGAGCTTCATTCCATAAGTTTTAATTCCGTATTAAAAATGCTGAAATAACGCAGTCGTAAAATATTGGTTTTTGTAACTCCCAAGTGGTCGATATATGTTTAAAGAGCATATCGTGTCTCAATTGTACAGAGGAGTAAATACTCAAAACACTCATAAAGTCTTGAAAGAAACATGATATCTGTAAAAATAATATGTGAATTTGTCGTGAGAAGAGTATCTATTTGTTCATCCACTTGTTAATGTTTTATATTTGTTTCTCAGAGCAGTGTGGGTTTTTAAGAATCCCTTTGGAAGTTGATCGTGAGGTTGTTGATCCTTTTGTATGTAGATATGCTTGCAATATATAATACTGGACGTAAAAGAAAAATCGTGATCGAATATGAAAGTTTGAAATTTAGCATGGCACATCAAATTATGATATTCAAGATATTCTGAAGTCAAACGTATAAGTTTTATTGGTTTTGTAAAGATCATGGGTTTATATATATATATATATATATATATACAGAGAGAGAGAGAGAGAGAGAGAGAGAGAGAGAGAGAGTGAGTGTCGATAAGAGAATCCTGACATTAGTGTATTAATATAAATGGGTTAATTAGATATGGAAAACACGTCTAAATGCGCAAAAGTATCATATATATATATATATATATATATATATATCTCACCATACACTTCTTAACCACTACGGGAGTATTTAGGGTGGTGGTAAAAGGATTTACCCCACTAACGTTCAGATTGTTCTTATAAGGATAAATTACTAAACAAACTTTCTTTCCTACGGATGTTAGAGGGGCTAATGTGCCAACCGTGTATCAGGCCTTATGTTGTCTAACTTCACAAATGGGTTGGCCAGTATGATAGTAGAGTCATTAATACGATCTCTCTCTCTCTCTCTCTCTCTCTCTCTCTCTCTCTCTCTCTATATATATATAATATATATATATTGCCCTTGTATTTTTTAAGTGATTATGACTTAGAAGTTTCAACACATTAAGGAACCTAACTATGGGGAATATAAATTTGCACCTATGATCAGATATTGAGCATATACTACAAATATATGATGAATGATTATCATTAGAGATTTTATTTGTTATATTCATATTTACACTTGCAAGTGGTGACAGGATTTATAATATGTGGAATCAGTTCATGTAATGCATTGTGACGGTGCCGAGAGAAGGTTGTGTACTCAAAGGCAGTATGAAAGCAACTGAGTTAATTTATTATAGAACACTCTCCTTTATATACAAAACCCCAAGGCAACAGGAAATTACATGTTCGAGAAACAGACAATGTTACATAGGAGAAACGCAGACATGTTTATTCTGGCTCTTTTTAGTGCGA
>NC_090746.1:26436372-26531372 GCF_036898095.1 Palaemon carinicauda | reverse complement strand
GCATCATCGGATAAGATAAGTGAGAAGGGTCAGATAATGAGATAGTAGATAGAAAATTCAAGGAATTAGAGTTGGGCAAGAAAGAACCAGGAGATTGCTTGTGAGAAAAGAGGAAAGTTAATTGTTATTGTGTGCTATATAGGATGATTATTGCGAGACTTATGTCCTGTACCAACAAACGAATAAGACTCAGGAAGAAAGCTTACACACACACATATACATATATATATACATATATATATATATATATATATATATATATATATATTTATATATATATGTATATAAATAAACTTATATATATATATATATAAAGAGAGAGAGAGAGAGAGAGAGAGAGAGAGAGAGAGAGAGAGAGAGAGAGAGAGAGAGAGAGAAGGTTGAATAGAAAACTATGTGCTTCGAAATATATATTTAATGCCAAAGTTTCGTAATCATTCTGATGAATGATTTTTATCTGTTGATGTAAAGCTGTATCAAGAAAATCCTTTATAATTGGAATGCTTTTTCATACGTGGAATGATTGCGTCCTTTTATGTCCTATGATATTGTAAATAATTATCTTTTCATTGCGTACAACCGTGAGATTAACATAGGATAAATCAAGAGTCTGGTGAAGGTTAGAATTTATTCCCACGAAGTTGTTATTTTCAGGAAATTTTTTAAAAATGCAGACCATAATATTCAAGAGTTATATTATTCTAGAGAAAGTATCCACTCACGATGATATGACCATTAATGAGTGTTTCTAATTGTTAACTTGCAATTGTAAGGTCCTTTAGTAAGTTGGTAACTGTTGTTGACTTGTAAATGTAGTGATATAGTAAGTTAGTAATTGCTAATTTGTAATTTTGATGTAATTTTATGTTGTTTTTTTTTCAGTATTTCCCACAAGAAAAATACTAATTGGAATTTAATTTTACTAAAAACAAAATTACTGTAAACATGTGATGTGTAAGTAAAACCTGTTTTTTGCTTATGTTAGACACACAAAGTGGTATGTCAACTTCGTGAGTGTGTTTAGTATTTATTTTTGAGGATAGAAAAATGTAAATTCCCATACCCACAACAGGCAGCAAAGCCAGGGCAGGCATAGTCTGGTTACAGAGGACCAGACAAGTGGCCATCAAAGACTACATTTTTTATGCAACTTAGTAAAAATTGAGTCCACCAATTAAGAAAATTTATAAGAGCTTTTATGCTTCAATTGAAAGGGAATATAATTGAATGATAAAAGAAACCCTTTCTGTTGCAACCCATTGGTGTAGAGTAAACAGTTGATGTGTTTGACAGTAAGCAGAGTAATGAGGAACTCGATTTTCCTCATTCCTGTTTTCCCGATATTACACTGACTAGTTTTGCTTTTGGGTCACGCCAAATTAGCGAAATATTCATGGAACTTTATGCTTAGGGAGGTGTAGACCCAAATTATTTTTTTAAGACCGCTGATTTCTTAGCTCTTGAATTGTCTGTTTTTTTTTTCTGCAAGTGAGCAAAAAGATTTTATTTTGTATTTGTTGAATAATTGCTAATATTACTCCAATAGGTAAATATGTTTGTGGTAGCTTCTAGCCCGGTGTATCTCCTCTCCTCATTCGGCTATTTTTCCCTGTAGGAGCCCTTGGGCTTTATAGCATCTTGCGTTTCCAACTAGAGTTTAAGCTTTGTTATTATGCTTTTAATAATAATGCCTTAGAAAGGACTCAAAATAGTATAGTAAGAGGATTTTTCTCTTATTTTCATTATTTCTATGTTTGCCCACTGAAGGGTTGGTGAGACGATGGCTGTTGGTATTGACTTCATAATGTGTTATCACCTCTAATCTTTACAAAACAATTGTTATTGATTTCATTACAGGACATCTACTTAATTTTCTTTACGAAACAATCGGGTGCAGTAAAATCGTGCAGGTGTCTTACAACCCAATTAAGGATGAATTTATGAAATAGTAATTAACGTTTACTTCCACAACATTTTCTTAACCTAGCACTGAGAATGGTTTGATGCCTAAACTAATGACACAGATGCTGTTAATTTTTCAAGAAATTCCAAACTATAGTGCAGGTTGTATAAGTGGTCACATCTCATTGAGTTTCTTACAAACGGATTATATTGAAATGACGAGACTCACTGACCAAGGGTTTAAATGTCGACAAGCGAAAATTGATGGTCTTAATTATGTATCTCAGTCCAAAAGATGATTGACTCAAATGATGGGTATCTCGTTACGGAGGCACTGGAAGCAAGTAATGTTTCTGATAAGGTTTTTCGAAATTTATTATGCAAGAAGAATAAATGCGTACATGTTTATGTAAGTTGTGTGTTTAAAGAGAGAGAGAGAGAGAGAGAGAGAGAGAGAGAGAGAGAGAGAGAGAGAGAGAGAGAGAGAGAGAGAGAGAGAGAGAGAGAACCTGTTCTAATCTGTATACATATTTTCTTTTCAAGACTTTTCATAACCTTCGGTTCCTGACATCTGAAATCTACGTTTTTATTGCAAAGAATATGATATTAGCCCCGGTCGTATCTAGAAATGGAAGGCGCTACGTGAGAGAGTTTATTCAGTTACGAAATTTTATTTGTTTTTTTTGCGTTAATGAAAAAGTATTGTGTCGCTATTTTCCTGTCTTGATTTTCATTTTATTTTTTTGTATTATTATTAATTCTGTTATTCATTTGCCGTTTTACTTTATTCTCATGTATTAATATCTAAGGCAGATTAGAAGTTTTTATTTTCTGGTAAGATTTATTTTATTCGCCAAAGCATGGCAACGTTCCTTGAACCGCTGATAAAAGAGAATATCCTGAATATTTCAATTATAATCAAATTTGTGCTTCATTAGCATAATTACCCAACCCTCTCTCTTCCCTGGCATATATTAAACTTTACACAGTTATTTGATCAAATATGAAGGTGAGAGTGCATGGTAGCTGTGAAAATATTATATAACGTTCTCACTATGTAAATGATATTAGAACTCTGATTTTTAGTGTTCGTGTTTTAATCATCTACTTCTTGGCTTTTCAACAATAATGAAACCTTTACCATCTTGCCATTGCCCTAAAATTGATTAAGTAATTGCTATGTATATGCTTTTGTACGGTTAATCCGGATATGAAAAACAAGACTTTCAGAAGGAGATTTTTATTTAGAACGTTTTATCCACACTGGATTGTTTGAAAGCCTGTATGTGTCTTGGGTGTACTGGTATACCTTTTAAATATCCAATAAATATATATAATGTACTAAAGGTAAATAGTAACTGTTTTTTTTCTCTAAAAATAGCCGGCTAAAATTTACAATGGCTTGATTGAAAGGTCAAAGATAGTTTTGGTAATATATGTTTAATGCGTAAATTGTCTGCATCAAAAACCTTTGTTTGCTAGAAAATCAAGACGCTCATGTTACTCTCCAGAAGAAATGAGCATTATACAGACTTTTAACATTGATAGTTACTTCCCATTTTGTCGTCTACTAAGATCATTCATTAGAGTTGATCTCCCTGCTAAAGGAGATCATACATATGCAAGTATCAACTAGGCTTTTGTAATTTTTCCTTTTGCGTTTTGCATCCACTCTGTAAAAGAAAAAATCTTGGATATAATATTTTCCATTCATTGAGTTCGGTTTTATGTCAGCATTGCTTATTCACGATGCCCTTATAAGTATTGGTGTGAGAGATTTTATAATAGAGGTTTTATGAATTCTTAGGGACCTTAAAGTAATTTAATGCTGCATGTCTTTTATTTCGATTATGTATCTATGGTTCCAACTTTACATCAATTTTAAATTTTTTCCATGAAAATAATTTATCATAGAATTTGTGGGGAAGGTGGGTCGTCATAAAAAACTTTAACTTCTCAATATTGTCTAGAAGTGATTAAATACACCACGCAGGTGTAAACCCCAGAGTTAGTCCCACTGTGATCATTTATAAGTTAGCGTGTAAATTCGGACATCAATCCTTTTTAGTCGTTATTGATGTAGAGCAACATCACTGTAATAGCACACAGTCTTGCTTGAGTAGATAACAAATTAGATTTGATGGTAAATATATCAGAATATCAATTGTGAATATTTTTTTGGAAGTACATTAAGAATATACAGTGAATGAGGTATGTTATATTCAGGTATTCTTTATTCCCTACGTGTCAATTCTGGTACAATTTCTATATAATATATGAGAGAAAAAGGGTGAAAGTTTCTAGCATTGCCATCATTTATCCTTTTCCTTACTTAAATTGTACTTTTATGGTTTTCTGTTTATGGCCGTCACCAGATTTTTTTTTTTTTTTTTTTTGAGTCGGCTTATATTTTTATGAGTAATGAAATTTTCTAATGAATTTTTTTTTCCATGTTCAGTTCTTTCTTTTCCAAATAATTCCTTCTGTGGAAAATGAGACTTCCCACACAACCATTGCTATTCAAAGTAACGTTCTCTCCTTATTTCCCGCTGAAGAATAATACAAGTTCAAAACGAAACCATTTGAAATTAATGAGCCATTATATATATATATATATGTATATATATATATATATATATATATATATATATATATATATATATATATCTGTGTTTTTATGTGTGTGTTATTGTAACTAACTATTTGCGTTTTATATTTTTGAAATTGGGTTAAGAAGAAAAAATAGATTGCCTTAAATAAATATGTAGATAGATCAGAGTATACGAATTCCTTGCACGTATCAGAATTGCAAACCCTTTGTAGTGCTGTTTCTACGTTCCTCCTGTAATAATTCCTTTCCTATTCAATAACAGCAGCTGAACCTCGTTGCTAAGCGGTTATGTCGTGAGCGCATGAGCTACACTAATCCCAGTAACTCTCCTACAACGTTCCAGAGATATTACTTGTCTCAGGTCTTTGTGGTTATTGCCTGGCCTGTGTAACACACACATGTATATATGTGGGACATAAAAGGTAGTGATTGCAGGCATGATAAATGACTCCGTTCATTGCAAGATACGAAAACATAAATTCGGTTAAGGGAAACAAGGTTGGAGACGGAAAGGGTACAATTGTATGTATTTTCTTAAATCGTCAGTTAATATGTTCGTTTGTCTTTTATGTTGCCTTTGTCTATGTAATATCAAAAGGAAATATATTTTGGTTATGATAGAATGAAAGATTGTTTTTCCTATTATTAGAAAAGTTTTTAAAAACATATCCTGTTAGTTTTTATTTTTATCTCTTAATAACCCAATGCTTACTAAAATTCAAATAATTTCTACTAAAATCATCTTTGACATTTAAAACATTTTAATTAATTGACTGAAAAAGCTAGCTGTAGATTTTTATTTTTTATTTTTAAGTATGAAATAGAAAACCATGGACAGCAAGGTTCGTAGAATTAGCCTTATTGTGGAGTGCGTAACGGAAATAAAAAATATAACACTGCTAATGATAGATGCAAGATACAATACAACTAAAAGTAATGTTTTCTGTTCCTATTCTTTTTTATGAGTTTTTATGGTGGGTAAAGGGTGGGGGGGGGGGGGGATTATAAGCTGAAAAATAACGAACAGGAAAAATAAAGTAGCCGTGTTTGAGTGGCAAGAGCTTTTATAGTCAACGACTTCGAATATAAGCCCAGTCACATACGGATTTATAATAGCTCATCATTCAGCCTTTCTTCTAGTTGAAATAATGGACACTTCTGTTTTTTTCTTTATATATAATTTCTGCTATATATTATCATTTTCTTATGCGGAAGTTTTGAACACTTCCCATTTATTATTGTTGCAAAATTACTCATTTTAATAAGTATTTGAAATAGAAATGTTATGTTCAAACGTTACAAGTTTTCATGCATATATATATATATATATATATATATATATATATATATATGTATATATATATATATATATATATATATATATTTATATATATATATATTTATATATATATATATATATAATATATATATATATATATATATATATATATATAGCAATAAATGACTCATGATCCGAGTACTTGTGTTTTAGCACTAAACTTCACATATCATTTTCTTTTAATTACAAAGAGGTAATATTTTTTTGCCCTTTTCAACAAAATAATCATTTACTAAACATTTAATCACAAAAGAAAGATCTAATCTGTATGCCTTTTCCAAATTGAGCGCTCCACCGGTTTCTTATCTAACACCGCCAGACATGAATATAAAAACAGTCTGACGAGCTACAGAAAGGTTTTCACTCAAGAGATTTTCTTAAACACATGAATTAGTTATTAATAAATTATTATATAGTTGAATTCGAAAATGTCAAAGGATAACAATGAAGTAATATGAAAAATAATAACATGTACATTTTACCAATGTTAGTGTAAGAGTAAAACATGCGAGTTATATAGTTGTCTCTGCATTCTTACGAAGGAACGTTAAAACATTCCGTAATTCCAGTCATTTGTTATCACTTTATATACAAAACTTTTACCAAATTAATTATTCAACCCAACATAATTTCTATCCCAAACGTGTATTTTCATTGATTTTTATCGTATACACTTAAGATGGTAATTTGATTACAATATCACTTTAGTTAGTGGTGGGTCGGTAAGCTGGGAAAACACTCCTGTAATGCAAGACTTACAGACTGGTTATAGGTAACCCTTCACTAATGTTCAAAGACCAAAATTCAAAATCCTTTTATGACTTATGGGGCCTTGGGTGGAAGCCCCTTCGCCTTTGATTCGTGAGTCCTGGTTTCGAACCAAGCACTAAGTAAAATGGATTGTCTTATAATAATTCAAACGATATAAATTTAATATGGTGATAAAACTTCAGTCACCGGTTGATTGGGAAGTCGGTAAAAATTCTCAATTATCCATGATGTGCAAACTGCCTTGGTAATTCCTCATGTACTGCACTTTTGATTAAAAATAAAACCTACAGAAATTCATTCAAAAGTTTTGAATGAATTACAGGTTTTATTTTCATAGGCTCTGTTCGATCACTTGGCTGTGCTTCACTATTGATTTTCAATTCTTGGATTCGATTCTACCCTGCATTCAAAGAAATATTTTTTATTACACTTATGGTTATTTGTGGATTTCGTTTATATTTATTGATATTGGTTAATTCGAATGAAATACTTTCATTTGAATTACTGTTGGGTTAGGATTTTGAGGAAAACTGGTAGTATGCAAGGTGGCGTTGCCTGGCCTATCAACATTTTAGGTATTGCGTAGGTGTTTAGTATTCAATTTATTTTGTTGCTTTTGTTGACTCAAATGGTAGCACTCTTGCCCTTTACTTGTTAGTGCTAGATTTGGTCCCAGTGTGAGGTAGAAATTCACAGTAGGGGAACTTATAACTGAATTGGCAGTAATACAGTAGAGTAACAACTGCTATATAGTATAGGTGTTAATCATAATGATGAAGATAATAATTGCAATAACAGTAGTAGTTCTATCTACACATAAGGTTTAAAAGTCGACGCATACAAACGCCATAATATCGCAAGTGCCAACAGACTTGAAATGTAGTTTAATTTCGCTCCGGACTGTTGCTGATCCCCACAAAGCTAACAAGAGGAGTCTCATCCTCAGTTTACACTTTAATTCTTCGATCCTTGCGCTTCTCCAAGTGATTGAAGTTTGAGATATATCCATGCAAAATACGCAATTGAGAAGGAAATGCCAAAGACGAGGTATGGAAATTGATGGTCATAGAGGACTGTGATGTTGATAAAGACAGCCGGATGATGTGGTTAGTGAAGAGGCATATTAGAGGGCGTGACCTAATTGCACACCATGAGCAGTAATGAACGACGGAGCTACAGTAATAGAAGTAGTAGTAGTAGTGTTAGTAATTTTAAGTGTTTCGAAAAAAGTGCCTGATTCCCCACTGCAGTAGGTAAAATTCCCAAGGAATGTAGAATATCTTCTTTTAATTTCGTAATTTTGTAGAATATCCAGCATCTAATCATCTTATTATAATATTTAATAAGGGAAGGGAATGAGCTGTCCTCGGAGAGAATAGATATTTCAACTTTAGCAATTTCACTGATGAGGCCGATTCCGTTTTTAATCTATTCTACCTATGAATTTTTCCTGCAAAAGAGGAAATGATCAATCTTAAGGCCACCTCCATTCCATTATTGCTTAGAGCATAATAATAATTGTAGTCTGAGATTGAAAATAATCGTGTTGCAGAGAGTATCTTTCGGTTATTTTTTCCTATATCCTTTGAAGATATCAACTTTAGTCGCATAATCATACTCAATAGTTTATACTGATTACAGAGTTTGTTTTATCGAAAGAAACTTCCAAGGAGTTATTTGCTTCATCCATAAAGGCAATAATCATATTCCTTTACATTTGCACTCGTCCTGTATTGATATAAAAACGTTGTTTATGTATCGTAGACTGCAGAGTCGCGCAGTGATTAAGATTTGACTCTGTTTATATCTTACGTTACCATGTTGTTTATATAAAAAGAAGTGTATTTATTGTAGTAAAATTAAGTGTTTTGTAACGAACAAAAAACATTTTATTTCTGCAACAATGTGTTAAGTCTTTTTATAACAGAAGAGATATAAGAGCGATAGCAGAGTTCCAAGACTATAGCCTAAAAACCCTATATGCTTACATTCATCTGTATTCACAATTGTTGATTTTCATACGCAAAGAATCAAATTATTCCCATTGTATAATTTCAATCTACGCTTTTTAATGGTTCAAAAATGTTGTTTACAGTCATGAAACGTTGCATTCGATGAAGTCTATTGCAGGTAAATTTGATTGTAAATGAAGAAGTAGGCTACTTAAAGGGTTTACATTTGGTTATACTGAGTTGCAGCGGTGACCTAAGTAATGGTATATTTTTATGCTAATTTCCTTCAAAATCAGGTATGAACATATGAAAGTCTGTCTACGTAAAATTCCACACGATCATAATGGAGAATAACTCTCTCTCTCTCTCTCTCTCTCTCTCTCTCTCTCTCTCTCTCTCTCTCTCTCTCTCTCTCTCTCTCTCTCTCTCTCTCTCGTTCACGTTTTATGCCAATGTAGGGCAGAGCCAAACTGCGATTATTGCACGTTGAATGAGAACTCAATTGTTAATTGTCACTAATAAATCAATTATTTGAAATACAGTAATAAATCAGATTTGACCTATACATCAGACCAATTGCCGATATGAAGATGTGCGGATTAGGATCGATATTGAAAGAGGCGTAAATTAAAAACGCGAATTGTTAAGGGAAAAATTGTTATATTGGCAGAGACTAGTGTAGGGTTGCGAAATCTTCAGGTTGTTCTTTTATCGCTTATAATTTATTCTCATCGCATCATGTCAACCGAGAAAACCATGTTCAGTCAGCGTGATCAGGTAAAAGCACAATAGCTGTTATATAAGGAAAATGCATACAATGTATAACTACACTTATACCTCTTCCTCGAAGGTAATTTGATTGAATGCAAGCTCACGCAAACTAGTTCTGCCTTCGCAACGTTTCCATCATAAGTTGATAAATTATAACCGAAGGAATCATGGGTCTTTCGTAACCATTGTGGTTTTCCATTTGACGACTATATTAATGTGGTAAATGTGATTCTCGCTAGATATACTATTTAGAGATCGAATTCCGATCACGGTAGCTTGTATTTACAATATATAATATGTTTTGAATCAAGTGTTGGAGCATAATGAAAAAATTAGGAAGGACGAAAGCTATTATGCCGCATACTGCACGAAAACAATTCATGTCATATGATGTTCCCTTTTTCATTGCACGAGCTTGCAGAACCGACATTGATAGTGTACGAACTTTATATGTAGGGTTACCATAATCCATTTCAGACCTCTAATCTAACCAAAAACCTATACCCAGAAGTACCAAATTGGAGGTACATTTAAATTCGAAAGTCCACCAACACACTCTTACGTTGTAATATTTCAAATACTCCCTACACTGTTGAACTGGACTGCACATTATTCTTCACCGGTCGGGAATTGCCGTGTCAGCCCTCTTAAATTATCGTTATTTCAAGTTACTAGTGAATACAACCCGTCAAAAAAGGACTGATTAATATTTGAATGTGCACACACGCCCCCTATCACCAGGGTATGACTACTCACTCTCCCCTACCCGAGGGACGGGGACAGGCAGAGTAGTTATACGTTATATATGTATGTATGTATATATATATATATATATATATACATATATATATATATATATATATATATATATGTATATATATATATATATATATGTATGTATGTATATATATATATATATATATATATATATATATATATATATGTATATATATATATATATAAATGTATGTATATATATATATATATATATATATAAAATATATATATATATATATATTCCATGGGTGAAGTTATGTGATAGCCTATTGAAATGTATTTTATATTTTTGCTGATTCCTATAAAAGTGAAAGTCTCCCATCAAGCAATAAGCCTACGTGTATAAAGCGAACGAGAGTTCTAGAAAAGTTTTATAAGCACTTTCGTTGGCTTATTTAGCATCTTCCCACGAAACATGTATATAGATTAATCAATGACAGATTGACTTAGTTGTGCAAAGCTATTGGTAGAAACGAAGTCAAGTAAGTATGTACTTTGTACTTGCTTACCAAAAATAAGTCTTGTCTGTATAAAATTATGCCGCAAGATGCTTGAAAACATGATCGTGTGACTCTGCCAACATTACCGCTCTGCCATACTCTGTCGGTAAACCTTTAGTATGTATAAGGTTCTGGCCTTTCTCCTTCTATGTAGTATAGATGTGTTCTCCTGAGGATATGCAGACTTGAGAGTATCACGTGTCTTGCTTTATGAGAAGAGACTTTCATTTGGCCCTTATTAGTCATGGAAGTTGGTATTTTGATAGTGTTCATTTTTTTTTGTTCTTTAATCACATTGAACTAGATTGAGTTCAATTTAAATGGCATCGGTTTGTAACGAGTTTATTGTTGTTGACTGCTATATTTTGTTGTTGTCTTGAAATAATGTATGAACCATATTTATCGGAAAATGTTTCTACTCATATGGCATAAAGCTGTATTATCATTTTTATTTCAAAGTTAGCTTCAAGAAAAATGAATAGGCTTGCAGGGGTTACTACCTTTTGCAGATATAGTGTTCATGGTTCTAAAAATTTTATTCAATGTCGCGTGACACAAACAACATTGTTCTCTGCCTATTAATTTTCCCTTGGTTCTTTCTTGTTTAGCTGTTCAGTATCTACTGTATAACTGGAAATTGCTCCAATTCTTCACCACAAATAGATAATTATCCCGTTACTGGGCTTCATGGGTCAATAGATATTACTTACTTTGATTATTGAATCAATTGGGTTATTAATCTAATTTGTGATATTGATAATGCTCATTATCATAGTCAAGCATTTGCTGTTTTCATAATTGTCTGGTCTTCTTAATTTCTTTGAATAATAAAATAAAGGTATTGGTTGTTAACGCAGAGTTAAAAAGCTAAAACGTTATAGCCCAGGTAACAACGGTTATTTGATTGTAATTGGTAATTGCATTTCCCCTTTTATATATATTAATGCGAACATTATTGATTGTAATAAATTGTCATGTATGACAGAGGGTTCATTTCGTCACCTTACTTACAGATGACTATATTGCCCCCCCCCCCCCCCAAAAAAAAAAGAAAACACGACCAGTTCTTATATTTGTAGGAATCCAGAACCTTCTTTTTTCCTATTTCTTTTCATAATTTTAAGCGAATTGTCGTGTTTCATTGCTACACTCTTTGCATCAATTCCATCTCCTGGGTGTAGATTGTGGGTTACTGAATCCCTTGATATAGATCTACCTAAAATTAGTGTGTGGTGCAAGTTATGGGGCATAAAGTTGAATCCTAACAAAATCAAAGTGATTGTAAGTAGTCAAGGACAGTGGTTCCTCAACATCCGGATCTCAACATTGATAAGGTCTATTTAACTCTGTATGACTTTTAAAATTTTAGGTATGTCTTCTTCAATTGCACAAAAGATTGGCTTATTGAGAAAGTCTCTCGTTGATCAATCTATTGTGAAGAAGTGTTTTAGTTATTTCATTCTACCTTGTTCTCCTGTCTGGTCTTCAGCTGCTGATTTTCATCTTAATTTGTTGGACAGGAACTTACGGTCTATTAAATTTCTTATTCCTGATCTAGATATTAATCTCTAGCACCATCGTTCAATTAGTTCATTATGCATGTTGCATGAGATTTTTCATAATTCCTATCATCCTTTACATTAAAGATCTTCGAGCTGTGACCAAGTTGTAGAATGCTCTTCCTAATAGGGTAGTTGAATCGGTAGAACTTCAGAGGTTTAACCTTGCAACAAATGTTTTTATGTTGAACAGGCTGACATAAGTCTTTTTCTAGTTTATATATGAAATACTTGATTTGATGTTGTTACCGTTTTTAAAATATTTTATTTTAATTGTTCATTATTTCTCTTATCCTTTATCTATTTCCTTATTTCCTCTCCTCACTGGGCTATTTTTCCCTGTTGGAGCCCTTGGGCTTATAGCATCTTTCTTTTCCAACTAGAGTTGTAGCTTGGCTAGTAATAATACTAATAATAGTGTCCGCGACTCGTCAAAAATGACTGGTAAATATTTAGGTGGATATTCCTGTAGCAAACACATTGCCACCACTAAGGCTATCGCCTTCAATTAAAATAGCATTGAAGAGGATCTGTCCCAAAAGCACACACACACACACACACACACACACACACACACACACACACACACACACACACATATATATATATATATATATATATATGTATATATATTATATATATATGTATATATGTGTATATATATATTTATATATATTTATATATAATATATATATATATATTTATATATAATATATATATATATATATATATATTATATATATATATATATATATATATATATATATATATATATATATATATATATATATCATCAGCCGTTAGTAGTCCACTTTAGAACAAAAGCCTTAGACATGTCCTTGCATTTGCGTCTCTATGTGGTATTTCTGTGCCAGTCCACACCCGCAAACTTTCTTAGTTCGTCAATCCATCGTCTTCTCTTCCTTCCCCTGCTTCTTTTAAAATCTTTATGGTCCTATTCTGTTATTCTTAATATCCATCTATTGTCTGTCATTCAATTATATTTCCTGCCCATGTCCATTTCTTTTTCTTAAATATTGTTAGAATATCCTCTACTTTAGTTTGCTTTCGTATCCATGCTGCTCTTTTTCTGTCGATTATTGTTATTCCCATCATTAATATGTCCATAGCTCTTTGAGTTGTAACAGCTTATGTGATAAGGCTTTAATAAAACTTCAAGATTCTGATGCATATGTTAATACTGGTAAGACCATCTCATTAAATACTTTTCTTTTTACAGAAAGTGTCATCTTACATTACATAACCTCATTTTGTTTTCCAAATGCTCTCCATCCCATGCTTATCCTTCTTTTAATTTCGGTCTCATGTCATTGGGGGAAACACGTATTCCCTGTCCTAAGTACGTTTTATTATATAGGGGAAATTAGGTTATTTAACATCAAGAAATTCTTGACGAATAAGGACTTTTTCATTGTTATAGCCTCTCTCTCTCTCTCTCTCTCTCTCTCTCTCTCTCTCTCTCTCTCTCTCTCTCTCTCTCTCTCTCTCTCTCTCTCTCTTGTATAATATTTCCATGACCAGAGGTCGTAACCTTTGACCAGATTTTATTAAAATAATAGCATCCAAACACAAATTTATTTAAATAGAAGCTTTGAGGCTGAAGGACGGACAAGCTCCAATTCCCGTGGTGTGTACCAACCGTGTGTCACACAATTGTACATAATTATTTTGTATATATTATGCTTGTATCTGCGCTCTTCCCTCGCACTAAAAAGAACCTGAATGATCATGTCTCCGGTTTTGCTCTGAACATTGTCTGTCTCTCGAACATGTTATGTCCTGTTGCCTTGAGGTTTTGTAAATAAAGAAGAGTGTTCCTTAATAAAACTCAGTTGATTGCATCCTGCCTTTGAGTTCACAACTCCTCTCTCGGCTCGTCACGTTGGTGACCCCGGAAGTCGACTCGCTCCCACTGCCTTCCACCCCCACCTCCCTCGCCCCTCCATCGTTGGTACTATGACGGAGACGGACTCTACTACAGCAGTTGGCGCTGCGGCCGCCCCATTGAAACTTTCACCGTTCGCCAGCAGAGAGGCGTTTGCTTGGTTTCAACGCACAGAAGTCCAGTTTCGTATCGGGCGTGACTCGCTCAACCACCAAAGCGGATTATGTTCTCGTGGCGATACCCGAGGACACCTTCCCAGAAATATCCGACTGGCTTTGTGAACAAGGAGACACCCCAATAGCGTATGACGCCCTCAAAACATACCTTCTGCAGCAGTACTCGCCGTCGCCAGCCGCCCGTATAGCAAAGCTTTTTCAGCTCTCGCAACAACCGTTGGGGGACCAAAGGGCTTCGCTTGCCCTCAGGGTAATGACCAGTATCGCTCGCCTTCAACCTGCCGCAGACGGCTCTCCTCGTGAGGTGAACCTACTTCGTGCCCTTTGGATACGCCGTTTACCCGAACCTGTACGCGCTGCCATACCCGATGTCGATAGTTTACCCATAAAGGACTTGATGACCAAAGCCGACGCCCTTATGGACAGCCACTTCAAGACCTCCATCAACGCCTCCACCCCCTGACGACGAGGACGCCTATTCAACGTCGACCGAAGCTGACATGAATGCCATAGGACATACACGCCTACCCCGTGACGTGCCGAAGCGGCGAAAAAGCCGCCCACCACCCACCAATCGCTCGCGCCCCAACGAACGACTTCTACAGCCACTTACGACCTCCCATCCGCCGCAGTTTTGCTACTACCACTTCAGATTCGGGGCAACCGCGAAGAAATGTGCCAAGGATTGTCAGTGGCCAAAAAACGTGTAAGTAGGCCATCGCTTGTGGCGGTGGCCTCCCATGTTTCTAATCTTTTCTTTTTACAGGATGCAGGAACGGGCTTGCGATTTTTGGTAGACACGGGTGCTTGTCGTTCTCTTTTGCCAAGAAAACTTTTCAAGGCACGACGTAGTCTGTCTACATCTGCCGACGTCCGCTTGGTAGCTGCCAACGGATCTGCGATACCCACCTACGGTTACGAGAACCTCACATTATCGTTCGGAAACGGTAAATTCAATTGGAAGTTTCTCGTTGCTGACGTCACAATGCCAATCCTCGGTGCGGATTTCCTCTCTCATTTCCACCTTCTGGTCGATGTCGCCCACCGACGATTGGTCAACGCAGACTCGTACTTGTCGACACCTCTTCAACCCGCCCCCTCTAACCTCGCTCTCCACATCAGCGCACCCACGGATGCCTACGCCCACCTCCTCACGTCGTACCAGGAAGTTTTCCGTCCAGAACTTCGCCAAACGCCCACGGTTCCTGCCAAGCACGGTATTTATCACCATATCAAGACGACGGGACCCCCAGTCTTCGCAAAATTCAGACGTCTGGCACCGGAACGATTGGCAGCCGCCAAACAGACGTTCGCCGAAATGGAGAAAATGGGCCTTTGTCAAAAGGCCTCCAGCCCATGGTCATCACCCTTACACATCGTTCTGAAGAAAGACGGCTCCCTCCGTCCGTGCGGGGATTACAGGCGCCAGAACCGGATCACTACCCCCCTCCCAAACATTGCCGATGTGACCTCCTACCTGCACAAAGCGAAGGTTTTCTCTACGCTCGACCTCCTGAAGGGGTATTATCAGGTGCCTATGACCCCAGAAGACATCCCCAAGACCGCCATCACCACTCCGTTTGGTACATACAACTTCAATTACTCCTGTTTTGGCCTTCGTAATGCTGGGGCAACGTTTCAACGTCTCATGGATGGCATCTTAGGGGACCTCCCTTTCTGTGTATGTTATGTGGACGACATACTTGTGTTCTCCTCCTCAAAAGGGGAACACCTCCGTCACCTGCGCATCGTGCTCGACCGCCTGCAACAAAACGGCCTTGTAGTCCGGTACGACAAGTGTACCTTTGGCGCCAACGAAGTGTCGTTCTTAGGGCACCGTATCACCCCGGAAGGAGTCCATCCCCTCCCTGAGAAGGTAGCAGCCGTTCAGAACTTCCCCGCGCCCTCGACCGTCAAAGCTCTGCAAGAATTCTTGGGCATGATCAACTATTATCACCGTTTTCTGCCAGCCATTGCCGCCACTCTTGCTCCCCTCTACGCCTCCCTCAAGGGCAAGCCAAAGGACCTGAAGTGGGGTCCCCTTCAAGAAGCAGCCTTCTGCAATGCAAAGAAGGCCCTATCAACTGCTGCGGCTCTCACTTTTCCTATCCCACACGCCCCTCTCCTTATCTCCACCGATGCCAGCAACGTCGCTATTGGTGCAGTTCTCGAGCAGGTGGTCAAAGGCTTGCCCCGCCCATTGGCCTTCTTCAGCAGAAAACTGTCCAAGGCAGAATCGGGTTATTCTACCTTCGATCGAGAATTGCTGGCGGTGCACTTGGCTGTCCGTCACTTTCGCCATTTCTTAGAAGGTACGCCCTTCGTCATTCGCACAGACCACATGCCTCTGGTGCACGCCTTCACTCGACAGTCTGACGCCTGGTCCGCCCGTCAACGCCGACATCTCTCCGCCGTGGCTAAATACAATTGCACCCTCCAATACGTCCCTGGGAAAATGAATCCCATTGCCGATGCCCTGTCAAGAAACACGTTGGCTGCCGTTCAACTGGGATTGGATTACAACGCCCTGGCTGAAGCCCAACGACAGGATCCAGAGTATCAAGCTTGTAGGACATCCTGCACGTCCCTCCGTTGGGAAGATTTTCCCCTCGAAGACTCCAACACCACCCTCCTCTGTGACGTCAGTACTGGTAGACCACGACCTTGGATTCCTGCTCCCATGCGCCGACAGGTGTTTGATTTCATTCACGGCCTTTCACATCCCTCGTGCCGTTCTACTGCACAGCTGCTGAAGGCAAAGTTCATTTGGCACGGCATTTCTAAGGATGCTAAGGATTGGGTCCGCGCCTGTACTTCTTGCCAAACTTCCAAAGTCCATCGACACACGGATTCAGGAGTGGGCACCTTTCCTCAACCTCAGCGTCGTTTCGCACACATTCACGTCGACGTTGTAGGCCCCCTACCCACATCACAAGGACATCGTTACCTGTTTACCGTCATCGACCGCTCCACTCGTTGGCCTGAAGCCATTCCCATGGAAACTGCAACGTCCGCCTCATGTACATCTGCCTTACTCTCTGGATGGATTTCAAGATTCGGTATCCCTGAGCATATTACTTCTGACAGGGGAACCACTTTCACCTCCCAATTGTGGACGTCATTAGCGAATGTCCTGGGCATCACCCTACATCAGACAATGGCCTACAACCCCGCTGCCAATGGAATGGTTGAACGTTTTCATCGCACCCTCAAAGCAGCTTTGATGTCCCGCTGCAAGGATTGCAACTGGTTTACTCAACTTCCCTGGGTCCTCCTGGGACTAAGAACCACTCCTAAAGACGCCCTCGACGTCTCGGCAGCCGAAATGGTGTATGGCGACCCGTTGGTCGTCCCTGCCGAATTTTTTCCTTCTACAACCTCCTCCGACGATCTCCAGCGCATACGTCACGTCGTGGGAAAATTTACTCCGTGCCGCCAGACTTACAAACCCCAGCGAAGCATCACATACCAACGGACTTGCACTCTGCAACGCACGTCTTCCTGCGCAACGACACTAGCAAGCCACCACTAACGCCCCCTTACACGGGCCCTTTCCTTGTGATCCGACGCAGTCCGAAAGCATTCCTACTAAACATTCGGGGCAAAGAAGACTGGGTCTCCATTGATCGTCTAAAACCTGCTTATCTTCTGCCAGATGACCCGCCTACAGTTCGCCTCTCTAGATCAGGGCGCCCTATTTAACATGTACAGTATGTCATTTTTAGGGGGGGAGCCATGTACCAACCGTGTGTCACACAATTGTACATAATTATTTTGTATATATTATGCTTGTATCTGTGCTCTTCCCTCGCACTAAAAAGAACCTGAATGATCATGTCTCCGGTTTTGCTCTGAACATTGTCTGTCTCTCGAACATGTTATGTCCTGTTGCCTTGAGGTTTTGTATATAAAGAAGAGTGTTCCTTAATAAAACTCAGTTGATTGCATCCTGCCTTTGAGTTCACAACTCCTCTCTCGGCCCGTCACAGGTGCGAAGTAAATAACGCCCTAACCTCCAGTTTTTATGTTTTTGATATTAAAGTGAAATATAAATCTTGCTTAACATTCTCAGATCACGTCTATGTAAAATGAATTAAAAACAAAATATGAATAAATAATTTTTGATCGATTACTTATCTTTGATGAGGAAGACAGTTATTTTTCCATAAATTATTTAAAATCGAAATTAAGAGAGTAAGAATATATTTTGCTTCAAATTCCCTGCGTTGACCATCTTAACAGGATTTTTTTTTTCTTTCTTTTTTTTTCTTTTTTTCATGGCCGAAGGAATTCGTTATTACATTGTACAAAAATGATGCACATCGTCCAGTAGTAGTAGTAGTAGTAGTAGTAGTAGTAGTAGTAGTAGCCTTCAAATAATCCACACATGTATTTTCGTAGTAATTTGGAGGCAATGAGAATTGTTTCCTGTAAAGTTGAAGTGTAATTTATTTGAAAGAGTATTTAATTGGGCTGGTGTTAATTGGTTAACCATTTTTACAAATCATGTTGATTGATGATAGAATATTTTCTCTCATTTTATTCTTGGACATTGCAATACCTTTTATTTTATAGTTTTTAAATTCACATTAATGGAAGATTTTTTAGAAATTTATTCTGTAATTTTAGCTCCCTGCCAGAGTAAATTATCAATCTTCCCAAATTAGAATGTAGGCTATACACTAGTACAATAGTGGCCTCACCTCTCTCTCTCTCTCTCTCTCTCTCTCTCTCTCTCTCTCTCTCTCTCTCTCTCTCTCTCTCTCTCTCTCTATGGATGACATGAGTACAATTTGTTTAGCAGAATATTTCGTTAAACTCAACAATATTATATGATATTAAAGCTCTTAGTAATTTTTCATTTTGTTTTCAGTAATGTAGTTACATTTCTTTTATTCGATATATTTCGACAACCCTATGTACCCATAATCCCTAAGGGTTTCGTGAAGAAATAGGAATTGAGATCAGAATGATCTCATCGACAATGGTTTGAGAGACTGGATTAACAGTTTACTCTTTTAAATAATTAATCCATGATATTCTTCACGAATAGTATATGAAGCGTGTCATCGTAAACCATTGACAAAAAAAATCTTATTTAAAGTTTATAGTTTTGGTTTTATGGTAAAATTTAAATTTAACAATAATTCACAAAAGGGAAACTTTCTCTTGATTGTTGTTACCGGCTAAACAAAACCAGAAACGCAATGGTTACCACGAATTGGAATTTTCGTACTAATTTTTCATACTAATTTTTGGGAAATGTTCGCATATGTTTTCGCTGTCACAATGGATGTAATTCAAGCTCAAATGAATGGTTTTTAACATAGTAGTCTGTGTAGACACCCACATATGCCACGTGAATAATATACAGTTAAATCCGCATATGACCTGGGAAACGGCAGGGACAAAGACGTCTTTATTTCAAGAAATGTTCAATGTATCAATAAATAAACAGACAGAGAAACAACGTTGCTATACACTTGCAATTGGTTTATTATTATTATTATTATTATTATTATTATTATTAGCTTAATAGTGGGATAGCATTGTACAGAGGTTATGACACTACCCAACACTGGAGAACAATGGTTTGATTTTGGAGTTACCTTCTCCTAGATGAGCTGCTTACCATAGCTGATAAAGAGTCTCTTCTACCCTAACTAAGTGGAAAGTAGCCACTGAACAATTGCAGTTCAGTAATTAACCCCTTGAGTGAATAAGAATTTTTTTTTAGTTATCTTGGTGTTGTCATATGTATGAGGAAAGAGGAGAATGTGTAAAGAATAGGCCACAATATTCGGTGTAGGTATAGTCAAAAGAGAATGACCCGTAACCAGAGAAGGATCCCATATAATACTAAATGGGCAATCATAAGAACCAATAACTTTCTAGTGGTAGTATCACATCGGTGGCTGGTGCCTTGGCAAACCTACATACTTACAGCTATACATATTATAAAACTGATAGCTTAATTGTGGACTATTATCAAGAAAACGCTTATTATTCCCATGAATGCAGAAAGGTCTCACATATTATTAATCATGGAATAAGTAAGCAAAACTCAATAAAAAAAAAAGTAATACTTTTTGCTGAAGTCCTGCTTGTAAATCGAACATAACACTAATTGCGCTCTCTTCATTGCGACAATGCCCGCTAGTGATGAACAACACTAATGTTGAAATTGTTAAAAAAGAATTAGTTGGATCTCAAGTAGATTGTGGACGTATCCCATTTAGTTATGCTATTTCGGTAGGACTATATCTCTGTTATATTTTTTCACACTTCTAAGGCTTTATTCATACTTACCATACGACACACATACAAAAGGTGACAAGTCCGTTGATGTTAATATAAAATGGTTACAAGCTTTGTGCCTAACCAAGTGTTAGACGAAGGCATTTTTCCATTGAAAATTTGGATTGATGGGTCACCCAGAAAGAGGCAGTTATGGTAAGGAGCTTGTAGATTAGGAAGGTATAACCGTTGCGGGGCGAAAGGCAGGGCTTTTGTGTTGTGTCACAGTAACAAGAATAAATGAGAGAACGAAGAAATGTGTATTGTTATCTCGTCTTTTGACTAAGCAAGTGTAAGTCACAGGTAACGATTCTTCACTTTGTTATACGCGAAGTACTTTGTGGATTGAATAGGTGTGAATATGAATTATTGTATTTTATCTCTATAAGCAACAAATACTCATTTAATTTTAATTATTATTATTATTATTATTATTATTATTATTATTATTATTTCAAGCTAAGCTGTAGCCCTAGTTAGAAAAGCAGGATGCTCTAAGTGCAAGGGCTCTAACCAGGAAAAATAACTCAGTGATGAAAGGAAACAAGAAAATAAATAAACTGCATGACAAGTAATGGATAATCCAAATAAAATATTTTAAGAACAGTAACAACAGTAGATTAAACCTTTCATGTATAAACTATAAATAATCTTCAAAAAATAAAACAAGTGGAAGAGAAGTTTGAATGAACTTTGTTCCCAAGTGTACCCTCAAGCAAGAGAACTCTGATCCAAGACAGTGAAAGACCATGGTACAAAGGCAGTGGCACGGCACTACCCAAGACTAGAGCACAATGGTTTGATTTTGAAGTGCCCTTCTCTTAGAAGAGCTGTATGCCATAACTAAACAGTCTCTTTTCCCTTACCAAGAGGAAAGTAGCCACTGAACAATTACATTGCAGTAGTTAACCCTTTGAGTGAAGAACAATTATTGTTTTGTAATCTCAGGGTTTTCAGGTGTATTAGGACAGAGGAGAATGTGGAAAAGAATAGGCCAGACTATCGGTGCATGTGTGGGCAGAGGAAAAATGAGCCGTGACCAGAGAGAGGGATCCTATGTAGTACTGTATGATCCAATAACTCTAGTGGTAGTATCTCAACGGGTGGCTGGTGCCCATGGCCAGCCTACTACCTATGAGGAATTATTTAGTAATTATTTTCCATGTCTTTGCTCTCTTAACATATCAAGTTGTTGTTGGGGTATTAAAGCCAACACTTGTTGTTGGCACGGGCCTTTCCCTTGGTTGGCCCGTAGACATATCAAGAATTCAAAAAAAGGCACAGAAACAGGAAAACCCAGCTAATCAACTTAATTCTTGGATATATCGGTTAACTTATTCATTCAAGATCTTCTCTATATAGTATAATCAGCTGCCTTTGGTGAATGCCACTTCAATTCATCACCTCACGACAGATACACATTTTTATGTTTTTTGCATTAATCAGTTATCACTACTTAATTATACAAAATTCATGCTTGCATAATGGAATCATAATTCTATAATTTGCACGGGAAAAATATGTCAAGACCTTATAGCATCTGTTAAATAGGTTCCCCTTTTTCAGATTACTACAAAAACAAACGAATGAGATACAAATTCAAAAGGGTTTAACTTTCTTCCAGTCCATTGGGACCAGTGTCTCTGAGACAACCCAGCCTTCTGCCGTAATTTGTCACGGCACCGTTGATTACCCTCTGTGGTGTGCATCGATTCCCAACATCTCTCTCTCTCTCTCTCTCTCTCTCTCTCTCTCTCTCTCTCTCTCTCTCTCTCTCTGTAATGATTCTAAAAGGGAAAGATGAATGGGGTTTTACTTCAATAATACCCGTTCTATTTTTGTATATTCCAAGATGGATTTCGATCGAGTTCTCTCTTTGAAAGAGACCTGAAAATATTCAGTTTGGTCATTTGACCTTCGGATAAGATAGATGTCTTTTCATCTGACCCTTGTATTTTTCTATTTTCGAATATCAATGGGTGGATTTAATTTCATTCAACTCGCTTTAAAAAAGAGCAAATATCCGTGCTGTAATCCTTAACGTATTTTGAGATATGATAAGAATAGGAAAATCTTTCAATAGCCTTTGTTCAAGTATTTGAGTCAAGTTCACCTTTCAGATACACTTGAATTATAATTATTTATCATTTCCCAATCTAATTTCCTAAGTTTAATTAAACGAGTTATGGATAAAAATTGGCAAAAGGTGAAATGAAAGAGTAAAGTTCTGGTTTTGATTTGTGTTCATTTCTTTTTTTTTTTCTCTTTTTTATGAGAAATAGTTGTGCTATATTCTGCTTATTGTTACCATTACTTCTTACGAATGTTGTTATCCATCTCCATCCTGGTAGATAACTTTTTTTATTAAATGAAAAGTCCAGTAATACTAGATTGTACTTTGAAACTCGCAGGTTTAAAGATATAAGTATCGTTATTTCTGCTATTACCTAATAATACCACGTTTTATGAGCTTAGAAGTTTGTGAACGTCCTATGTCCGAAGGACTTAGCACTGGGTACCTTTAGAGTTGTCTACAACGAACTGAAGTATGTAATGCATTTATTACTAATACAGTAGATACTCCGAATTATTTTACAAAGGAAATGGGACCGTAGAAAAAAAGGCAATTCCAAATCTGAGCTTAGAACACTGGACGAACGATGAACAAGAGGCCGAGACCCTCCACAGTGTCATCCTCAAGTTGCCCTACGACTATGTCTGGCAGTTTTCATTTGTTGTAACCTGTTAGTCAACTCTGGAATGAGGAGTAGAACTGTCCTCAGGGTACAAAGAATCGAGAACCATTGTGGTTGAAAAATATATATATTCATAAGGAGTTGAACGCTCCTGGACGTAGGTTATGTTAGTCACATGGGGACCTAAAGGAGGCAATACGAAGTTTATAGTAACAAATTTGCAACGCACCGCTAGTTTTTTTGGTGCACATATCTTAAAATAAATGAACTTATCTAAGACAAAAATATTGTCCAAAAGTATATTTGTTAGTGACTAATTATTTCTGAAGCAGTGAATTTTGCACTGCGGCAGCCTACATTGAATTTTAAAGCTTCTTCTAACCTCGTTAAAACAAGAAAGTTACTATGCAAACTACCAGGCCTCTAAGCGAAGAAAGAGAAACTAATGTTATGAAGCTATCTAGAATCCTAAAGGATCTCTGTGGTCTCTTTGGACATTGTTTTTTAGGTTATATTCATAGCCCATTTTAATATTTTTTTTTCTTCTAAACGGGCCTTTATATTTGATTCCATTTCCATTGGAGAATTATTATCACCCTGGTGATAACAATCTGTTAATGGCTGAAAGTTCTGTTATCAGAATATTATGAATACACAAACATACATATGAATACATTTGCAGTATATGCATTATATATACAGTACATATTATTATTATTAGCTACACTACTATCCTAGATGGAAAAGCAGGATCATGGGGCTCCAACAGTGAAAATAGCCCACAGAGGAAAGAAAATAAATATGCTATATATGACAAGTAATGAATAAACATTTTAAAAACACTCTAAGATAAGTAACAGTATTAGAATAAGTCTATCATTGTTAAGTATGAAGAAAGACTTATATCTACTTATTCAACATAAAAATATTTTTATTTCTGATTGAATTTGGTGGATTCGAAAAATTGAAGACATCTCGCCAGACAAACAAAGCATAAGATAGGTTTCAGGATAAGACGAAAACTGCATTTAATTTTATCAATTCAATATTTGGTGCTGACACGTGTTTCGAATCACTTTTTTTTTTTTTTAAATGATTCTTCGTTTGAACTACAATGGTTGAACGATGGAATTATACTTCAATTTTATAAAGCGTGTGACGGTGAAAATTTTAGATGCAAAAACGTAAAGTAACATAACATAAACCTACAGTATACATACGGTATATATTCATATAGATAGATTTATTTTCAGCGAAAAAGGTAATTTAGTTAAAGATTTAACAGTGTTAAACAAGTTAAAATCTAGCGACCATAGAATGATGAGATAGATAATTTGTCTAGATCTAGGAGAAAAATATGATGAGTTAAGGTTACGAATACAAATTAGGTACTCCCAGATACGTGATGAAATTGGAGCAAGTAAAGAAAAAAAGAGCAGTAATGTAACAAAATTTGTATTGGAATCAGCACACCAGATCGGTGGAAAAGTTCCTAAACAAGATCAAGGAAAACTATCAGAAAAGATAAAAAACCTATTAAAGAGGAGATTGGAAATGAGCGTAAAATCCGTGAAAGATGAAATAGAGTTAGCAGAACTATCTAAACAATAAGTAATATAAAAAACCAAGACATTCGTAAACAAAATCACATGAAAATTGAAGCAGCACTAAAGAAAGAAAGAAGCGTCAAATCGATGAAAAGAAGACTTGAAACAGGGTGGCAATAAATATTTGCTTTAAAGAATGAAAATGGAAATATCAACAAAAGAGATAGAGTGATAACAATTGCAGAGGATTTCTATACAAAGCTATACAGTAGTGACATGATAAATAAATTTTGCCAATGTAAATAATGAAATACCTGATCCGGTACCAAACATAACAATAAGGGAAGTAAAGAAAACATTAAAACGCAAGAAAAGAGGCAAAGAAGCGCAAGAAGATGGCCTAACAATTGATTTAATAATAGATGGAAGAAATTTCATAGTAGTAAAACTCGCTGAAGACACAAAATTTATGCACTAATATACTACATCTGCAGCTTTATCATTATACCAATTCACAAAAAGAGGCATAAAAGACCTAAAAAAAAAATATCGCCCAATAAGTTTACACTCTCCGTAATGTTAGGATGAATTGAAAGACAGCTAGACCCTAGTCAATCAAGAGAGCAGGCAGGATTTAAAACTGGATATTCAATAAATGACTGACCATATCTATGTAATTATCCAGGTAATGGAAAAATCAACATGGCATGTATAGACTGAGAAAGCTTTTGATTCTACTAAACCTCAGCAGTAAGGAAAGCCCATCAAAAACAATGAATAGATGAATTTCATGTTAGAACACTTATAGATATCTATACAGGAAGTACGACAATCCTAAAACTACATGAAGATAGTGAGAAAATCCTGATTGAGAAAGGAGTTAAAGAGAGAGACTCCTAAATCATCCACAGCAACCTAAACTCAATCAATCATGCCTTGAAAAAGTTTTTAAAGATTTATATTGGAAAAATATGGGAATTAGTATTAATGGGGATTACCTTACTCTTAAAATTTTAAGATGACATAGTTCTATTTAATGAAACATAGGAGGAATTGCAGAGTAAAGCTAAGACAATTTTCAATGAAAATGCAGAGACAGAAAATAAGGCCTATGGCTATGCCAAACTCTAGAGATTGTCAATGAATATACGTACTTAGGCCAAACTGTAAGTGTTTCATCAGTACGTGAGACCGAAATTAAAAGAAGAATAAGCATTGGATGGAGATCTTTTGGTAAATAAAGAGATATTATAAAATGTAAAATGCCACTTTCTCTAAAAATGAAAGGTGTTTAATCAGATGATCCTACCAGTATTAACTTATGCATAGGAAACTGGAAGCCTTACTAAAGCCTTAGAATATAAGCTAGTTGCAACTCAAAGATCTATGGGAAAAATAATAATGGGAATAACACTAAGACACAGAAAAAGAGCAACATGGATAAGAAAGTGAACTAAGAGATATTTTAAGAACATGTAAGAAAAAGAAATGAACATGGGCATGACATAATGAGAATTACAGATAATTGATGGACACCAAAAATTACAAAATGGGCTCCTAGGGATTACAAACGAAGCAGGGGAATGAAGAGAAGACTATGGATTGACATGCAAGGAAAATTTGCTGATATAGACTGTCATAGGAAGACCATAACCAGACGGGAGTAAGAATATATTTCTTAGGCCCTTGTCCAGCAGAGGACTAGAAATGGCTGATGATATGATATGATATATATATATATACATATATATATATATATATATATATATATATATATATATATATATAATATATATATATATATATATATATATATATATACACACACACACACACACACACACACACACACACACACACTGAGCCAGCTTGATATCCGAAACTTTAGAAGGAAAAGAAGAAAAAACTCCTTTCTATTTAGAAAGTTTTAGAAAATGTGTTTACCAGTAGGGTTGTAATAAGATGAAGCATATGAAAAGTTAATTAAATCCATAAGATATATTAAAACATCAAATATAGAAATGTTGAAATCATGAATTTAGTAAAATGTTAAGAGAACTTGTATATAAAACCCTAAAGAAATGTTATATGTCGATTAAATTTTATGTCTATTGTGTTGTAAGACCTGTGAGGAATGTTATTTTTACATATTAAATGTTAATCTAAAGATAAAAACGTAATGATTTGTAACTCTAAGATGTTGTTGTATCCTATTCAAAAACAAAAGTTTCTGGATATTCCACTTGACCATGTCAAGTCTCAAAGCAGAAATTTGAATAGAAATTCTACTAGTAGCAATTCTGTAATGTGTAATTATTGTAAGAAACCGGGTCACACGTTGCCTGAATGCTTCAAGTTGAAGAGGAAAGAAACTAAAACTGTAGTAATGTCTCGCTATAGTGTGCTACCAGTTAAAGTTAACTCTCGAGATGAACATGGTTTTGAGAGGAAACCTGTTAACTCCAGTGTTTGTTTCAAACCTGTTGATAAGGTTACTAGTCATAAGTTGCCAAGGGTTTTAGTAAAGTTTACGTTGGTTTGTCACACCCTGTTTGTATCATGGGTGATACTGGTCTTGTCCAGTCTCTTGTTTTTAGGAAAGCTGTTCCTGAGACTACGTATACGTTTATTGGGGTTGGTGGTGGCCATTTTTTTTTTTTGCTCCCTTTCATCGTCTGGATCTTCATTGTGACTGGATATCACGACCTGTTGCTGTTAGTGTGGTTTCTGAGTTACCTTTAAATGGCGTTCAATTTTTGCTTGGTAAATGTCTTTGTAGATGAGAAAGTTGATGTCCGACCAAAGATGGTTAAAACGCCAAAATTTGATCAGGAGTTAGAGGTTTTGAGTCCTGATTTGTCTTCTCTGTTTTCTTCGAGTACTGAGACTCGTCAGAAAGCTCAGAGTTCTACCTGCTGTTTAATAATGATATGTTGGTTTGTGATAATTCCTCTACTGTTTTATGTTCTATCGACTTGCCTTGTGGTGAAGACATGTTGGTTTGTAGTGCTATGATTGATCTACTGACCTGTCTTGTGAAGATACATTAGTTCATGATACTTGTTCAACTGTTGACTATTCTACCAACATGTCTGGTAATGATATGTTAGTTCCTGCTAATGTTTCTGTTGTCAATTGTACTACCAACCTGTCTCGAGAAGTCGTTTTGATTTGTGATGTCATATCTTCTGACTATTCTCCTTACCTGTCTTGTGAAGACACGTTCGTTTGTGATGAATCTCTTTTTGAGAATTCTAATGACCCGTTTTTTTAAGATGCCTATGTTTGTAATGATTTTTGTTCTGCTGATGATGTTAAACTTGTCTGAGACATTTTCGTTTAATCAGTTTGATAATGATATATCTGATTCCAGCCATGTGGCGGAAATAACTGGCAGTTTGATATTCAATAGTTGTCGTAATCCTGAGTCTCATTCAAGTTGATTTTAGATCACATGTGGGACCATGCTGTTGATCAAGTTGTTATTCATGAAAATCATAATGTTGATCTTCTCCGTCTTGCTCATGAACAGCCTATGACTGATCATTTTGGAGTGAGTTAAGCTTTTGAGTTATGATATTAAAATATTTTATTGACAAGATATGACTCAGTGTTGTTGTATTTGTCCTGTGTGTCAAGCTATTGAGAAGTCCAATCAGACTTATCCAAAAGCCCCTCTGAAATTCATCCCTGTATTAAATTAATTTTTCAGTCTTGTCCTTATAGATGATATTAAACTCTGGCCGAAAAAAAAACATAGTTTAAGTATGATTTGTGAATTTTGATACCATTTTGAGAAAATACTTTTTAGTTTTCTTTATAATGGTTTTATTGATATTTTTGTGATTGTCAGTTATTAATATTTAGAACTTTCACTTGAAGTTTGTAATATATAATTTTATTTTATTTTAATTACAATGAAATCATTCTATTTATAATCAAGTATGATGTGAAAAGTTGTAGGTTAATGACCAACTTTTCGCTAGGCAACGAAAGTTTTTATTTGTAGATTGAATTTTATGAATATTATTTTATAGGACCTTTGAGGAACGTTAGTTTTTCATATTAAATGTTAATTTAAAGATAAAAACATTGTAATGATTTGTAATTCAAAAATGTCATTGTAGTTTATTCTAGAACAAATGTTTCCGGATATGTCTCGTCACTTATTCTACGTCGCCAGAGCCAAACATGGGTATTGCGTGATGTTGTTTGGCCCTGGACATTCATGAGTTCATCAAGAATTTTCTAGAGAAAATTAATCCTGATGAAAAGGACTGGCTACGAGTTAGAGAAAGGAGGCTTTATTTGTTTTTCTCCGAGTGAACTTTGTTCTTGTGGAGATATTAGACACTGCTAAATTTCTTTCATTGTTCCAACGCTTTTGAATTAATAAATAACAAGGAAACGATGGAAGATCGAGTATCATCAGAAGCTGTGTTCCTTTTTATCATATTTTATATCTGAAATTACCCCCTGGAAAATCTTTCAAAATTCAGAGCTAAGTTTCGTCGTCATCTATCTCTCACTTTATAGAGACTTATAAAGCTAAAGCCTCCATCACCATATGATTTTTGAAAAATTATTATAAAGTTGGTGAACTGATTATTTTGTAAATTATGTAAAATATTGTAGATACTTATATTTAATCTTAAATCGAGTTAATGTTAATGTTTGCTGGCTATTATTTTTTTTAACTGTTACTGTTTTGCTATTATCTTTGTTGAATCCTTTATTAAGGGAATAGGACATTAAAGTAGATTTTGTATAATAGCTGACCGTAACAAGAAGAAAGACCAACACCTAACTACGAGAGCTAAATTCTGAGTGACGTGTTTAGTATTAATTTTTGTTAGCCAAAATGTTTACGCAAGATATTCATACACAGCAGTGGAATTGATCTGGCCATTGAACGAAGGAACATCCTGTTTCAATGATAATAATTGCAGAATAGAAAATAGAATAATGATTAGAGAATGAAGGGAAAAATAGTCACTTGATCAACGAAATGGAAATTATATTGCTTTCCATGTTTCTCTAAGCTTGAAAAATTAATTAGTTTTTAAAGTTCATCCTGCACAGTAAATTAATTTCGAGAAACGAGTCTTATTATTTTCAGCAATCTCTCACTGTTTCCAAGATATTTCCCAATTATGCATTTTAAACAAGTTAAAAAGTAGATATCTAAAGATCCCAACATTGTAGCATGCTTATCTCAATCCATATAAGGCTAGTGTTTAAATATAGTTGTATATTAAAAAAAAAATATGTTGCTGATGATATGATATAATATATGTAGTATTCCTTGTTCAGAATAACTTATTTTATGTTGGCCAAACATCTAAAGGTACTTATGTTGGAATAAACAGCATATGATGGCCGCCTCTAGGGATTTTTTGATAATGCATATAGTTCATATAATGGGTTGTCATATGTTAAATGAAAAATTAGTTTATGAATTATTTCCAATATATAGGAGCAAATAAATTGAATTTAATTTTGGAATTGTTTCTAGCAAAGAAACAATTTAAAAGTGACTAATTTACATGAGATGAAGAGCCGTGATATAAAAGTTTACCATTACCTGTGATTACCTTAAAAAACGTATTGACACTATTGTATCCCTTCAAATAAAAACAACGTATTGACACCATTGTGTGTACGGATAATTTAAATGCATGGAAAACGAGGTTGTTCCACTTATTTTTGTCGTAACTTGTTTAATGGAATGTGGGGCACTGATTTTATATATATATATATATATATATATATATATATATATATATATATATATATATATACATACATACATACATACATATATATATACATATATATATATATATATATATATATATATATACATATATATATATATATATATATATGTATATATATATATATATATATATATATATATACACATACATACATATATACATATTCTATCTTATTTCTCTTCCACTTGTTTTGTATAGGGAATGTTTATTTTAACGTTAATGTTCTTGATATATTTTATTATTCCTGTTTCCTTTCCTCATTGGGCTATTTTCCCTGTTGGAACCCCTGGCCTTATAGCATTCTGCTTTTCCAGCTAATGTTGTTGCTTAGCAAGTAATATATATATATATATATATATATATATATATATATATGTATATATATGTGTATATATATATATATATATATATATATATATATATATATATATGTATATATATATATATGTATATATATATGTGTATATATATATATATATATATATATATATATATATATATATATATATGTATATATATATATATGTATATATATATGTGTATATATATATATATATATATACATATATATATATGTATATATATATATATATATATATATATATATAAAACGAGAGAGATTCATTTGAATATATTTCAAATTTTTCATTCTTTTGTTCTTTTAGAATTATTTTAGAATGAGTGGAAAACGGTAGATTTTTAAACCCAGATCCTGTTGTAGTTCTAATGTAAAACGAAAAGGTTTAGAAGTGGAAAAATACATAGAGACCAGACAGAAACCAAACATTGGGTGCTTTGAGTTTAAGGTTTATTTTTTCTCCAAATGTTTACTCTTTTATTGAAAAAGCTATGAAGTTTATTCCTTGGCTATTAATACTATGGATGCATAGATATTAGTCTCAAGTTCGAAAATTATATATTGAAATTTTTTCGCTCATGAATCTCTACATGTGAAGATTGGGTTGTAGCAGGCAATTGTAGCTGTTTAGAAAATGTATTTATATAGTAGACGGAGACATGAACTTTCTAACACGCACACAAACACACACACACGTGTGTGTATATATATATATATATATATATATATATATATATATATATATATATATATATATATATATATATATATATTATTACTTGATAAGCTACAACCCTAGTTGGAAAAGCAGGATGCTGTAAGCCCAGGGGCTCCAACAGGTTAATAGCCCAGTGAGGAAAGGAAACAAGGAAAAATGAAATATTTTAAGAAGAGTAACAGCATTAGAATAAATATCTCCTATATAAACTATATAAACTTTAACAAAACAAGGAGAGAAATAAGATAGAATAGTGTGCCCGAGTGTACCCTCAAGCAAGAGAACTCTCACCCAATACAGAGGAAGACCATGGTACAGAGGTTATGCCACTACCCAAGACTAGAGTACAATGGTTTGATTTTGGAGTGACCTTCTCCTAGAAGAGCTGCTTACCATAGCTAAAGAGTCTCTTCTACCCTTAGAAAAGGGAAAGTGGCCACTGAACAATTACAGTGCAGTAGTTAACCCCTTGGATGAAGAAGAACTGTTCAGTAATCTCAGTATTGTCAGGTGTATGCGGACAGAGGAGAATATGTAAAGAATATGCCTGACTATTCAGTGTATGTGTAGGGAAAGGGAAAATGAGCCGTAACTCGAGAGAAGGATCCAATGTAGTACTGTCTGGCCAGTCAAAAGACGCCATAACTCTCTAGTGGTAGTATCTCAACGGGTGGCTGGTGCCCTGGCCAACCTACTACCTACCATATATATATGGCATAATTCAGTGAGATGATAGCTCTCGTAAAACATAATTTACTTGGAAACCCATATATTTGAGTGACATTCCTTTGGCTAAATGACAAGGGTGTTTAAAATGAAAGTATTGGTATGTATTAACAGCTATGATGTAATTGGTAATGGTAGTTATCTTTCCCCTGGAATGAAAATAAGACCAGGTTATCATTCTGCTTAGGTTTTCATCAGGTATGCGATTTGTTTAAAATACTTGCTTTAGTGTATCATAAGAGGTAAGATACGGTCCATTACTCAGCCTTTACTTCCTTTTATTGTAACCCGTTAGCTATTAGTGGGTGATACGATATATAGAAAGGTGTCGATATTGCAATGTTCATAAATTTGATACACAATCGGTCAATAGAGGTGATTTTACCCCGGATTTAGGTTAAATTGGATCTTTGCCCTTTGATTTTATCATGGCATAGACCCTGTATTCCAAAAATAATTCCAGAAATGGACTCCCCATCCCGAAAAAACCATAAAAATAGGTGTTACACGACCTTCTATGTCATCGAGATAAAAAGTTGGAAATTGGTCGAAATTCAAGATGGCTGAGGCCGCCATCATGAATTCTGAAAAATGCTGAATGTTGCTCAAGTAGCAACCAAGCTAATTTTGGTCTCCTAACCATATAAAATACATTTCCAAAAAAAAAAAAAAAAAAATCGTAGTAATGAACATTACAGGATAATGTATAGGAAGCATAGGGGCGGCAACTTGACCAAGATGTTCGACCACACTTGGGCTGGTGTTGCCACTCAGTTGATGGGGCAGCATCTCCATAAGTTTGTTTCATTTAATCGAATGTCTGTTTCGGCACGTGACCTTTCAAATATAGAAACCTTATCACTGTTCGGTACTCGACTGGGTCCATAGTCCCACCTTACTTCAATGTAACACCTGTAAAAAAGGAAGCAATGTGAGTTCAGTGCTCCAAATTATCATGTGACCTATACACTAATGTACCCATGCACAGGTGAAATTTCAGTCAGATATAATAATTGCAATTGGGTCACGGGGAATCTTTAATGAACGCCCTTGTATGCTCTTCCATACCCCTCATTTTCGTCGTTCCTTTTATCCCAAGTAAACTGATATCAAAACGGAAAAAAGAAAAATCGTATGAATTCCTGTTAGATCCAAATGATTATTTATCGTGTTTTTTCCCAAATTGCTGTCCTCCTGGGAAACGAAATTGACGAAACTTACTCCTCCCTAGGGGTTAGAAAGAAATGCAGTCGGGATGCCCTTGGTCTTATTGATTCATCTGATGCCGGGTAATGGAAAATGTTCATGACCTGAATATTTTCTGGGTTCGGCAGAGAAGGTAATTCGGTTGCGCCTGTGCGAGTTGAGTCATCCAAATGGGGTGACCTGTGGCAACCAGTATAGCAGTAAGTAGGATCTTTCCAGCAATGGCATCTAGATAGGATTTGGAAATATATGTTGTTTTTTCTGTTGTCTTTTTATGAAGTATATTTCTAAAATATTTATTATACTATAATGACATTATAGGTTATTGAAAATAGATACCCCCTGCAGCTTTAATTGAATTACAGAGCATTAAAATGAGAGATTAAAAGATTATCCTAATATTTATGAAAATACTGTCATTCCGTAACTATGTAGAATCCCTTGATGTAGATCATTAAAAGCAACATTGGTAGATTTGTATACTCTATATAAATAAAATTCAGGATTATGATGGTACTAGTAATATGTGTTCGTATCTTTGTCATCGAATAATGATACGAAAATATAAAAATATCAGATTTTGTCCACCTCATTTCAACTAGAAAGAATGCGAACTGGAACTTGAAACATCGCATGATCCTAAAATGCCTTTTTTTCAAGTTCCTCGTGTCTTGCATACTCCAAATATGATTGTGGTGGAAAAAAATATATTCGACCACACGGGAAGACATTACAATCCACCGATGAGTAATGATGCGCTAGAAACATTGCTTTATTGCGAAAATGTAATGTAAATATTCAATGTAGAAATTTGAATGATGTTTTGAATGCTTTATACAAAGTGGGAAGATGAAAAACAGGCCTAGTTCTCTTGACTAACAATGAAAGATTGAATTAGCTTATTGCTTTATCCTGTAAATTAGTAACTATAAGTATATTGATTCAATCATTTGAAACATCCTTAATTTTGTAGACAACGGGATCCTTATACTAAATCCAGGGAATCATTAAACGGCCATTAAAGCAAATTGTTATGTGATGTAATTTTATGCATATCAAGACATTTACGATTTTAGTCATATTGATTTTTTAAAACCCTGATAGGCAAAAGATGGGGAAGATAAATTAAAAATGGTGATTTCATGGAAACTTTGGATATTTTTGTAGTTATGGAGTAAATTTAAATAGGAAAATTTAAATTAGGTAGAGACTCATCAAACTTAAGTTCAGTATACTTGGAAAGGTAGGTTTAAGTGGCATGAAATATGTTCTCTATAGGGCTTTCTCATACAGGTGTAATACGCGGCGCACTGCAGCTGACACAAAGGTTCTTTACATCCTCCATTCGTCCTCAATTACATTCATATTTGTTTCACCTTTATATTTCGATGTGTTCAGAAACTATTATCACTCATGCTGGTTGTCAGGTAATAGTGCTACTAGATGTTAGGTCAATATTGTGACCACATTTTATTAGAAGCCACACAACTGAAAAATATTCCATCAATACTTACGAGATACGTTAGTGAACTTAAAAGCAAGAGAAATCAGCTTTGTAATAAATTTTATTAAAATTTTCAATAAGCATCTTTAGAAATACTATAAGTTAATAGTATTAAGCATTTACGATTCAGCTTCCTTAGTTTTGTTGAAGGAAAAAACATCCCAAAAAGGCAACCGCTCAAAAATGCTACAATTCCATTTTCATTGCGGTGGGCAGCAATTACAAGAGAAGGGTTCTTCAAGCCTCATGCATCAACGTCACAGCTAAAGAAGGAAATTTAGATGAACAAAGTTAAAGGGCCCGTGACTTGAACTGCCTGCACTCGGAAGGTTAATTTTCGAAATTGAAATTACAGGGGCGCGAGGACCTGGTAATCTAGTTAGCTCTCTCTCTCTCTCTCTCTCTCTCTCTCTCTCTCTCTCTCTCTCTCTCTCTCTCTCTCTCTCTCTCTCTCTCTCTCTCTTTTCGGATAAACAAGTGAAAAACTAATTATTTCAGCCTTTTTATGCCAAAATAAGTCACCTGAATAGTTATCAAGTTCATATTTTGTTATATATACTGTGTGTATATATATATATATATATATATATATATATATATATATATATATATATATATATATATATATACTGTATATATATATATATATATATATATATATATATATATACTGTATATATATATATATATATATATATATATATATATATATATATATACTGTATATATATATATATATATATATATATATATATATATATATATATATATATATATATCTAATCTCTTGCGCCTATTGACGTAAAGAACCTTGGTTAGATTTCACCAGACGTCTCTATCTTGAGTTTTTGAATAAATACTTCTTCATTCATCATCTCCTACTTCACGCTTTTTAGACCTCAGTCATGTAGGCCTGGGTCTTCCAAGTCTTCCTGTCCCTTGTAGAACCCAGTTAAAATTTTGGTGAATCTATCTCTGTCGGGGAGTGCGAAGAGCATGCCCAAACCATCTCCATCTACCCCTCACCATGATCTCATACACATCTCATCCCTGTCCTCCCATTTAACTCCCAGTATTCTTCTAAGGGTTTTATTCTCAAATCTACATAATCTGTTGGATATTGTTTCATTGCCATACCATGATTCATGTCCATACAATAACATCTTTCTCACTAAACTGATATATATATATATATATATATATATATATATATATATATATATATATATATATATATATATATATATATACCTCATTTTTATATGTAATTTCAGGCGATTTTATTTCCAAATTTTACTAAACCTACCCATTGTCTGATTTGCTTTTTTCAATCCTTCATTAAACTCCAATTCTAAAGACCCAGTCCCTAAATATTTAAAGGATTCTGCTTCATTAATCATTTCTCCTTCCAATGATATTTCATCTTCCATTGCATATTCCGTTATCATTATCTGGCTTTTTTCTATTTGCATTGAGCCCAACCTTGTGTGTTATTCATGCATTCTGGTAAGCAAGAATTTCAAATTTATGTGTTCTGCTGTTAAGGACATCGTCACCAGCATATTCCAGGTCACTAATTTCGTAATACCAATCCAGTCCAATCCTTCTCCATCATCCCCAACTCTTCTATGCCTTGCAAAATTCACGAGGAGGAAAAACGGTATGGGTGACAAGACATTCCCTTGGAGAACTCTGCTATTCACTAGAAATTCATTTGATAGGACTCCACTAAGATTAACTTTGTAATTGCTATGCTCATGAACAGACTTAATGAAATTTACATGATGAAGAGGAATTCCATAATACCATAGGACTCCACAAAATTGGCACACTATCAAAGACTTTGTCATAGTCCACAAATGCTATTCAAAGTGGATTTTTATATTCAATGCAACTTCTACTATTTCTAAATCCTGCTTATTCATCTCCCAATTTTTCATCCATCTTTCTCTCTAGTCTCTTTAGAATAAGCATACTATATATTTTCCTGACAACTGACAAAAGCGTGGTGCCTCTGTAATTATTATTATCAGTCAGATCTTTTTTCGCCATTTTCACCAACACCCCTAACTCCCATTCATTAGAATTTGCCTCTTCACGCCACATTCCACAAAATACTCTTGTAAGTAGTCTGGGAGTCTCTTAATATTCGGCCAATATCATCTCCACAGTTATTCCATCGTATCCAGGGGTTTCCCATCTCTTGAATTTTTTAATGATAGCTTTGACTTCAAACACGCTGAATACATTCATGGGCACATCACGATCTTCTTCAGGTTCATGTATATCAATTAAATAATTCCCTTCTTATCACCTATTCGTGACTTCTCTAAAGGGTTCCATTCAACGTTGTCTTTCTTTATCTTTTGTTGTTATAATAGATCTATCTCACTTTTTGATGGAAATGTGCTTCTTCTTTGCCCCCGTAGAGATTTGATTAATAATTCTATGAACAATTATTATACTATTGCCACTCATTGAATTCATAGTTTTGTCAAGATTTACAACATATGTATTTGTATTAGAACAAGTTTATAAGCAATAAAACATATCTTTATTGAAAGATATTTGGTAAAATAAGTTTTATATGGAAGAAAATTCCCGTTATGAAAAACTGCCAAAAGCAAATGACATTGCAATTCACTCTGAACTACATTTTTCTTTAACTCATCCAGAATAAGATCAGTGTCCTCCTTTTAGGAAGTCATGCATTTGGAAGAGAAAATAGAAATAAACGATTTAAAGGATCATAAGATAATATAACGAGAGATCTGATGGATTACACTGCCATTAAATTAGATATAATTTCGATACTCGATTGAGAAAAGGCTTTTCCACAGAAAAGGAATAGGATGCGAAAAACCTACGGAAACATAACAGCTAAATAGCATTTAAAATGCTTGTCATACGATGAACATATTTGAAGCATTTAGTCATTTGGACTATTGCCTTGTAAGCCACAGAGAAGGGCATACAACAAAGGCATTGTGAGATCTAAAGAGAGTGGTGGAAAGACAATTCTTCTCATCTGTGAAGTTCCATCACATCGTTTCCAGTTATGGTTCAGTGAACTAGTGTTGTTTATTGACAAAAGACTCACTCTTTCGAAATAATAATGTCATATTGTTTTAATTCATTTGATTTGATGATATACTATTTTGTTTCTGAAATTTTAGAATACTATTGTTCGTTTTTAGAAGTACTGTAAATTATTTTAGCACGAGAACTGTTAAATTAGATGTGGGCAGATGCACTGCGGTTACTCAATAACCAATACAAAACATTTTCCAAAAAGCTTTCCTATCTCTGCTCTTTATACATTTTGTATGCAATATACTCTTCCATACATTCTATACATACTATAATTCTATATACCAAGCCACTTCCAACAATTTTCTGAGGTAGTTGGCATAAAAAAAGCACACAAGGGGACGTTTCTTCTCCTCGCTCCTCCCACAGCCCACTCTCCCCGTTATCCACCACAAATGAAGCTTCATATACTGAATCCCCTATTGCTTCTACCTCAGCGGTCTCCAAGGCGAACAGAGAATTTGAGAGAAAGCACCAAGGCCTCTCGGAACTCTATCACAATCGCTCATCATTCATATACATACATACATACATACATACATACATACATACATACACAGTATATAAAACATTTATGTATTTAGTTTATTGATACTATTATGCAAAGGTATACGGGAAAAATCACTTATAAGTGACTGCAAAGTACTTGAATAAAATCCTAAATATCTCACAACCCATCTGTTTGTTAGTCTGCTCAACACCTAGTTGAGGAGGTGACTTGACTCTTGTGTGCACTGAGTCATCTGTTATGCCAGCATTGTGATACCAGTGCTCTGCCATAAATTATCTTTGGTCTTTTTCCATCTCTTGTATTATGAGTGTGTGATATAGAGTTATCCATATATTAAACGGTAAACAGCCTCGTCAGGTGTCATTCCTAGTAGAGAAGGTGGAAATTCTAGATTTATATAAGAAAGAAAAGAACCCTTTCTATGAAGTTAGGCAGAAATATGGAAAGAAATAATCTTAAATTTTGGAGATTTTTAAGAGGAGAAAGTAGATACAATCAAGCATAGCCAGGACTTCTTCCAGTACCAGAGTCAGCACAATGGTATGTGACAATGTTAGTGAAAACGGAGAAGCCTGTAAATTTATGGATAAAGAAAATGACCAAGGAATGGATAAGGCAAAGGAATAATACATTTGTAGTAAGTTAGGGATGTGTTGATAAATTTGAGAAGAGATATAGTGCAGCGGATACCTGACAAAATAGTTCATTTTATGATACAAGCATAAAACTTTGCACAAAGCTTCCTTGATATGTTCTTAAAGAAATAAAACTTTGAGCCATTCATTTTTTCCTTTTTCAAGATGGCCGCCACGTTTTTTAAAATGGCGGCAAAATCCCATTCCAGAATTTGACAAATTGACCATACAAAGTAATTTTGATGACCAGTGTCCTAGATTTGAGGTAAAACATCTATATTTAAGTCAGTATTCACTGTAAATATAATTTTGTGAAAACTCTGCAAAGCGCATGCGTGAAATTAGACTGACAAAGTCATATTGATTCATGTATCTTTGCATGTAAAGGTACATAATGCTGTGCATTGCAATCCTGACCTATAGCACTTACAATTCCCAGTACAAATCCTTTTACATCCACATTTTAAGAGCTGTTGACATGACGCTGCTATTGGCTGCAAGCTGGTCCAATATGGCATCCAAATATTGATGTGTTTTTGCCAACCCCAACTTTCAGGTGAAGGTAATTTCATAATGCAAACCACAGAGTGACCCCATGTGTGCCCTGCTTGCAGTATAGCTTGCTTCACATGCTCTACTAAAGTTGCCCTAGAGGGTGGGATGGCATTATAAGGCTTCTGTTTTTGTGCAAACAATTCAAACCTTGCTTCATCGACTTTGTTTGTGGTACTAGAGCGGTTGTACATCACCATAACAAACTCTTCAATGATTCTCATGTCAGAAGATGATAAGACTTCAGTAGGTGAACTAATTCTAGCAATGTATCTGGAATAGCTTCTAATATCAATTCAGGTTTAAAAGTACCAGTAAATTGAACCTTGTGCTGTGACATTTCTTTCCAAACGATTTCTGCTGCCTTTTCCAAATACATGTCATCAGTATACTCTCAGGCAGTTACAAGTGCTTTCCCAATATCCCTCTCGAACACGAGCACTACCTATCGACCTCGATGGTATGCCTGTAGGTCTGGCAGCTTAGACAGAATTCTCTCTTTCAGTCTTGTTTTGTTTACCTTTATTGCAGCTGATGAAAAATAATTTGGTCTTCGTTCATATAGCAAACAAAGATCTGCCAGTTCGAAAACTATACCTCCAGGATTGGCTCTTTGGCAATCCACTATATGTGTTATTAGCTCTGCAAATGCCAATTCATCGCCAGAGTCGACTTTTTCTTGGTTTGTAGTTATTTCAAGACCGTGTAATAACTTTCTCTATTGTATAGAGCTGTTAAGGATTTTGGATGGTACTTGAACTTCTGAGCTACGACATCACCTGAACTAGCTTGGCAAGCAGCTCCTTATCTTGTAATGTTTTCGCACAATGGTTAAGTCCGTCATTGAGCTGCATTGTCATTGCTTCACGAAGTTCTGATATGGGATTCTCTTTTTTACATAAAAAAACATCTCGCAACATCCATTTTACCTAGCTCTTGAGAGGTCTTTTTTTCTCGTATATTTAGTTGAATCACTTTGATCATCACTGTCCAATTTTGATCTTCATTTTCCAGCTCTATCTAGTTTATTGTTGTTAAGTTTTATTCTACACGAATGATGATATTGTGCATTATTCCTGATCAGTATTTCTTCTATTCCTTGACCATCATCAATTCGTCCAACATCTAAAGCAATAAGCATTTCATTTAGCTTTCCGAACTCTAGAATATTCTTTGCTAATAAAGTATACCCCGATTTACTCTTGTCTGAAGTATCCTTGGGTAACATCAATGTTTCATCTTTGTCTACCTGACAGATAAAGTATTTAGTCCAATCAGTTTCCCTTTTCTCATTGGGAGATTTTGACAAACGAAGTCTTTTTGACATTTCAAAATGAAATAACACATCACATATATACAAAACAATTCTTAACCCTATTGGCCTTGAGTTTCACCCCACTTCATCATCATTTCATGTTCATTTTATCATCCTTTCATGTTCATTTTATCATCCATTTCATATTCATTTCCCTGATATAGCCGAAGTCACGCTGCTTGGGAGTAAATAAATAACCAACATTTTTATGCTGCCATTTTGTTTTTGACCGCCATTTTGTAAGAAATCTCTGGTGAGTTATAGGCAATATCAATTACACTATCAGAATGTTAAACTTGCAAATCTGTATAATTGAATTATCAAAGAAACTAATTTGGTAAAATATGAAGTTTAACCACCCAATTACTAATGAAATTAATAATTTGGGTCAAATTTTGCGCGTGCACACTTCAGAATTTTCACGACATTGTATTTGCAGTGACTATTGACATAAATATAGTGGTTTTCCTTCAAATCTAGGCCACTGGTCGTCAAAAGTGCTTCATATGACCCACTTGTCCAAATCTTACATGTGGAAAATTTTGGGTTTTGCTGCCATTTTAAAAATGTGATGGCCATCTTGAAAAATGAAAAATTTGAGGGGCTCATAGTTTTATTTTCATAAGAACACCATAAAGAAGCTTCATGTAAAGTTTGATGCTTGTATCATAAAATGAACTGTTTTGCTAAAATTTTAATGTTATCCCCCCTACTAATAGAGAAATTATGAGAATTGGCCAATCTTTGTGGGTTGGCTAGATCGTAGGTAGGGACTGTGGGAATCTTGTTAATCCATTCATACCCTTCACTGATTAGATGAAGAGGCCACGGGTATGTATCTAACCAAAATTATAGAGAATCAAAACACATGTCAAATTTCTACTACCTAATGCAACCTCAGTCTTACAACCTTTACAGTAGATCAAGACATCATGAAGTAGGTAACAACCTCCTACATTAAAGAGATAAGAAGAACTTGGACTTTTTAAAATAGAAATAATGATATAAGCTATAATGATAAATTGAAAATATATACTTAATAAATGTGATACCCATACTATGGAAATGTTGAGGACAAAATAAATGAATAGGACATCTATGTGTGAAACTGCATTATTGTTACGTGGAGTCTTACAGAAGTTATGGTCCTCTATAGTAAGCATATGACTAAATGAAAAGACAGACACAACTCTTGCCCCTCACAGTGTTGTTTAATAAATTTGAAATAAAATTTTACTACTGGTGGAGAGACAGTAAATGATCTAGCCCCAATATTGTCCGCCACCAACCCACCACTTTGCTTTCTTTGCTCTCTACTCATATATCTTAGCTCAGTCTGCTTTCCCTCCCAACAAGACTACCTTTATACTATATTCTCACAACATCTCAATGCTATTTGGGTCTCCTCAAAGATACAGATGATATTCCTGCCATTTCTAAATGTGATTAAGAGATGCTTGGATGTGTACACCATCATCCCTCATATCATCACTGTAGGCATCCAAAGAACAGCATCATCTCTACAATCATCAGAGAAGAATAAAATAGGGCTTGTTAAGCTGCTTAATAGCTTTAATGTACCATGTGCAATATGTAAAATGTGAACTATATATTATACTGCTCGATGTCGTACACATACAGTACACTACATCGATACATTACTGTGTTATGCAGTATACAACAATACAGGTACAGTACATGTGTATTATTATTTATTGCTATTTGCTGTACAGGGCATATGTAGAAGACATTTGTAGTTTGTAGCTACGCATAATTTACATGTATATAGCATGATTTTTTTTAGAAGATGTAGAATTTATGGTGTTTATTGTGTGGAAATCTATATGGCCATAGGGGAAAAGGAGCAGTGTTGTGAAAGTAATCCTTGTATTCCTAATGAAATGTTATTTTGCTGTTACTTCGATCTTCTATTACTTTTTTGTTTTTAAATTTTTTTTATCTAAAAACCATTTCAAAGAAAATTCTGTTCTTATAAATTGTACATTTCAAAGATAGCTATTTTAGGTATGGGAGTTTTTTATTTTTTCAAAAATTGAATGTACAGATTGTAGGCTATAGAATTTCTTATCTTATCATGTTTCAATAACAAAAATCTATCCATGTTCAAAAAGCATTCAGAATTTTTTCTCTCTATAAACAAACCGGTTTGAGGCTGTTTTTCTTTGCACTGATCTGTTTAAATTTTGTGACATTTTTACACTAAAACTGTTGTTTAAGAAGCTCGCTGTCCATTGAGATAGTTAGTTACATTCACCTTGCTTCTCGGTTATTACCTAACTGGCAGCTCTCACATTGGTGACCACCGGTGTGTCCAGCTCCCTCCCGCCTTCTCCTTTACTGCTCTGTTGTATTGTTTGATGATGTCATCTTCAGACACCAACTCTACTATAAACGTGACACCACGCCCATGAAACTACCGTCCTTTGCCAGCATAGAAGCGTTTGCCTGTTTCTAGTGTGCTGAAGTCCAGTTTCGCATCAAGGACATGACTCAGTCAAGCACCAAAGCAGATTACGTTCTGGCGACGATCCCCAAGGACACTTTCATGGATATCTCTGATTGGCTGTGTGAGCAAGGAGACATGCCAATAACATACAACAACCTCAAATCATACCTCCTGGAGCAGAATTTACCATCGTCAGCTGCCTGCATAGCGAAACATTTTCAGCTCTCTCAACAACTATTGGGGAACCAAAAGGCTTTGCTCGCTCTTAGGGAAATGATCAGTATCGCTCGCCTGCAACCTGCCTCAGATGGCTCTCCTTATGAAGTGAATCTATTTCGTGCCCTTTGATTAAGGTGCCTACCCAAACTTCTATGCTATTTTGCCCATAAACGACCTGATGACCAAAGTTTACACCCTTATGGACAGCCACTTCACCACCTTCAAGTCCTCCATTAACACCTCCACTCCTGATGAATTAAACAAATATTCAACATTAACCGAAGCTAACTCGAATGCAGTAGGTCAAAGACGCCCACCCCTTGACATGCCGGAGCGGCAACAAAACTGCCTACCACCCACCACTCGGTCACACCTAACCAACGACCTCCACAGCCACTTCCTGATGCCCATCTCACAGTTATGCTACTACCACTTAAGATTCGAGGCTGCTGTGAAAAAAATGTGTGAATGGTTGTCAGTGGCCAAAAACCTGTAAGTAGGCCATCGCTTGCGGCAGTGGCCTCCCCTGTCACTAATCTTTTCTTTTTACATGATACGGGTAAGCGCATGTGATTTTTGGTAGACACGGGTGCTTTCCATTCTCTTCTGTCAAGGATGCTCTCCAGGACACGATGTATTCTGTAAAAGTCTGCCAACATCTGCTTATTAGCTGCCAATGGATCTGTGGTACCCACCAAAGGTTATGAAACCCTCACATTATTGTTTGAAAGCGCCAAATATAATTGGAAGTTTATCGTTGCTGACGTCACATTGCCAATCCTCGGTTAGGACTTCCTCTCGCATTTCCAATTCCTGATTGATGTAGCTCACTGTCAGTTATTCAACTCCAATTCGTACTACTCGACACCTCTCCAACCCCTCCAACCTCGCTCTCCACATCAGCACACCCACGGATGCTTACGCCCACCTCCTTATGTCATACCCAGAAGTTTTCCGTCCAGAACTTTGTTAAATGCCCAAGGTTCCCGTTAAACACGATGTTTATCACCATATCAAGACGATGGGACTCCCAGTATTTGCCAGATTTAGGTACCTGGCACTGGATTGTTTGGTAGCCACTAAACAGACATTCACCAAAATGAAAAAAATAGCCTTGCCAAAAGGCCTCAAGACCATGGTCGTCACCCTGACACATCGTTCTGAAGAAAGATGGCTCTCTGCATCCATGTGGGGATTGCAGGTGCGTAAACATGCAGATAGAACTGGATCACTACCTCTCCCAAACATCGCCGACTTCACCACCTACTTACACAAAGAAAAGGTTTTCTCCACGCTTGACCTCCTGAAAGGGTATTATCAGGTGCTCATGAACCCAGAGGACATCCCCCTTCGGTACATACACCAGTTATTCCTGTTTTGGCCTTCATAATGCTAGGGTCACTTTTCAACGTCTCATGGACGGCATCTTATGTGACATCCCCCTTATGTGCATGTTATATGGACGACATACTTGTGTTGTCTTCCTACAATGAAGAACGCCTCCGTCATCTCTGCATCGAACTCGACTGCATACAACAGAAAAGCCTTGTAGCCTGGTACGACAAGTGTACCTTTTGCGCCTACGAAGTATTTTCTTAGGGCACCGCATCACTCCTGAAGGAGTCCACCCTCTCCCTGAGAAGGTAGCAGCCGTTCAGAATTTCGATACCCCCTCGACCATTAAAACACGGCAAGAATTCTTAGGTATGATGAACTATAATCAATGTTTCCTGCCAGCCATCGCCACTACTCAAGGGCAAGCCAGAAGACCTGAAGTGAGGTCCCCTTCAACAAGCAGCCGTCTGCAACAAAAGAATGCCCCATCAACCGCTGCGGCTCTCACTTTTCCACTGCCACATGCACCTATCCTTCCCTTTACCAATGCCAGCGATGTCGCTATTGGGCCAGTACTCAAGCAGGTGGTCAATGGCTAGCCCTGACCATTGGCTTTCTTCAGTAGAAAACTGTCCAAGGCAAAATCCGGCTACTCTACCTTCAACTGCGAATTGCTGGCGGTGCACTTGGCTGTCCGTCACTTTCACTCCTTCTTGGAAGGTATGTCCTTTGTCATTCGCATGGACCACATGCTTCTGGTGCACGCCTCCCCTCGGCAGTCAGATGCCTGGTCCGCCCGTCCATCCCAGTGTCTTTCTGCCGTGGTTGAATACAATTGTCCCCTTCAACATGTCCCTCGGAAAATGAATCCAGTTGCTGCTGCCCTGTCAAGAAACACATAGGCCGCCATTCACCTGGGATTGGATTGCAACTCCTTGGCAGAAGCCCAATGAAAAGATCCAGAGTACCAACCATGTAGGGCATCATGTACATTCCTCCGTTTGGAGGTCATCCCCCTTGACGACTCGAATGCTACCCTCCTCTGTGACGTCAATGCTGGTAGACTTAGACTGTGGATACTTTCTTCCATATGCTGACTGGTGTTTGATTTCATTCATGGCTTTCACATTCCTAGCGCCATTATGCTGCAAAGCTACTGAAGACAAAGTTCATTTGGCATGGAATTACTAGGAATGCTAATTATTTGGTCCACACTTGTACTTCATGCCAAACCTCAAAAGTACATTGACACCCGGATTTAGGAGTGCACACATTATTGTTGGTGTTATAGGTCCCCTACCCACATCACAAGGACATCGTTACCTGTGTACCGTCAACGACTGCTCCACTTATTGGCCTGAAGCCATTCCCATGGAAACAGGCAACGTCTGCCTCTTGTACATCTGCCTTACACTCAGGATGGATAGCTAGATTTGGTATCCCTGAGCATATTACTTCTGACAGGGGTACCACTTCCACCTCGCAATTCGGGACACCAGTAGCGAACCTTCTGGGAATCACTTCATCAGACAATTGCATATAACCCTGCTGCCAATGGAATGGTTGAACGTTTTCACTCCACCCTCAATGCACCTTTGATATCCCGCTACGAGAATTTCACTGGTTTACTTAGCTTCCCTGCGTCCTCCAGGGACTGGGAACCACTGCTAAAGATGCCCTGGATGTCTTGGCAGCTGAGATGGTGTATGGCAACCCATTTCGACCCTGTCAATTTTTTTTTCCTTGTGCAACTTTCTCCAACAGTCTCCAGTGCCTCCGTCGCGTTGTCGAAAAATTTACTCCATGCTGCCAGACCTACAAAACCCAAGCTAAGCAACACATACCGTCAGATCAGCACTCGGCACCGCACATTTTCCTGTGCAACGACACTAGCAAACCACCATTAACGCCCCCTTACACGGACCTTTTCCTCGTGATGTGTCGCCAACCGAAAGCATTTCTACTCAACATGGTGGCAAAGATGACTGGGTCTCCATTGATCGCCTTTATAAAATTTGCTTATCTCTTGGTTGATGACTGTGTACAGTACGCCTCTCAAGAGCAGAGCACCTTGTTTCACATTTATGTTATTTTTAGGGGAGAAGTCATGTACCGCATGTTTTTCACATGTACATTGTAATGGTATTTTCTTTTTATTTTATAGTGTATTGCGCTGTGCACCTCTCTGTTAACCAAACCGGTTTGAGCCTTTTTTTCCTGCATTGATCTGTTTGATTTTTGTGACCTTGTACTGAAACTGTTGTATAAAAAGCTCACTGTCTGGCAGCTCGTACAATTTAGGACAGCATTGAGAAAAGAAGAAAACTGATATTTTTTCCCTGAGGGAATCATAGAAACTTGTGGGGTTACAGGACATTGAAATAGATATATTTCCCTCAATTCTCTAAGAAAAAGTAAATAAATAGTTATCATGGTATGAAAAAGATTGCATAAAGGAACGGATGGGCTTGCTTAAATGTAAAGAAGGACGTTTTAGCAATTAAACAGATTGTTTCATTAAGAAAAAAAAACAACAACTTTGAAACATGAAATATAGACGTTCTCCCAGCCAAAAATGCATTAATCTGAATATCCAAAATTCCTAGGAGTGGTGCGCGACTCACGACCACTACTAATAACGGACAACTGTATATATGTGTGTGTTTGTATCTTTACATAATTTTGATTTTGCTTTTATAATGAGATGAGTTAATAGGTACTTTGTATTTAACGTACTTTTCTTTTATAGATACTTATATATTTACCAAACATTTATTATAATATGACTCGTTCCCTTATCTCATTTTTATGTTCATATAGGCAATATACATATGAGCGTGGTTTCTTGTACCTATTAACTTACAAGTATGATAGATCAACATTGTCTATCATTTGCTTGTGGTTTTAAGACAAATTAAAACCAAATTTTCTTATAAATAGAAATTTTGTGTCATGCATATTTTTACTGGGTGGAATCTGGAATTGTAACCATTTCTATAAACAAATGTATTCCAGACAAAATAAAAATAAATAAATATTTTTTTCAGTGTGGATCCCCCAAAGGAATTCTTTAAGAATAGTTTAAATTTTACATTATACCTAAATATTTTCTAAGAACCAAAGATCCTTTATACCTGATTCTTTCTCATGCATTAGTCTTCACGGAGTAATTTATCGAATTTTCGGTTCTGTTTCAGTTTTGTTCTTCCTCTTTTGTTTGCCTACTTGGCGTCTTAGTTCCTGCATTTCATTTACTTGAGATTTTAAAAGAATGAATGCTCCTTTATATATTCTTTATTGGCAGATCCTTGTAAAATATGTCTGGATACTGTGAACATTTTGTTTTAAAGGCATGATGTATTCAGATTAAAATCTAAGATCTGTCCAGAAGTAATAAAGTTACATGTGCATGCAACACTTAATCGGAAAGAAATTATTTCAATGGTGTTTAAGGTTCATGAGTGATAAGTAAAATACACGAAGTTACCTGGGAATTGGCTTTATCGTAATATTCAAGACGAAGTGAAACGGGACAAATTCTTTAGAAATTATAAGAAGGCAACTGCTCTTTGGTGTTGGAGACATAATCTACTTATTCTAATCGTAGTGTGGTACTTTGCCGCAAAGTGGAAATCATCCTCATCACTCTTAGTTAAATGAACTAGTAGGAAAGCTTGTTTATGAAATACTGTATTATTGTTGTTGTTGTTTTTGTTGTTGTTATTATTATTATTATTATTATTATTATTATTATTATTATTATTATTATCATTATTAAAACAAGTCAAGCTTCAATCCTTGTTGGTAAAATAGAATGCTACATGCTCTCGAGCCCTAAAAGGAAAGAAGTGTAGGAATGGAAAATAAATATGAAATAATGAATTAATGTAATAAAAAGAAAAAAAAATAGAATATATACATTAATGAAAATAAACAGGGCAAGTGATAGATAAATTATGAAACATGACTTGTTCAATATAAAAGAATTTGGACTAATTTTGAAAGTTATAATTCAAATGATTTATTGCAGTAGGTAGTAGGATGGCCGGGGCACCAGCCACCGGTTGAAATGCTACCGCTAGAGTTAGTTGGTCCTTTGAGTGGCCAAACAGTACTACATTGGATTTTTCTCTCTGTTCGCGGCTCATTTTCCTTTTGCATACACATACCTAATAGTCTGGCCTATTCTTTACAGATTCTCGTCTACTTATGCACCTGACAACACTGAGATTACCAAACAGTTCTTCTTCTCTCAGGGTGTTATCTAATACGCTGTAATTGTTCAGTGGCTGATTCTCTCTTGCTAAGGGTACAAGACACTCTTAAGCTATGGTAAGCAACTCCTCTGGGAGAAGGACACTCCAAAATCAAACCATTGTTCTCTGGTTTTGGGTAGTGCAATAGCCTCTGTACCATGGTCTTCCACTGTCTTGGGTAGAGTTCTATTGCTTAAGGGTACACTCGGGCATACTATTGTATCTTATGTCTCAGCCTCTTATTTTGCTTAAAGTTTTTTATAGTTTATGTAAGAAATATTTATTTTAATGTTGTTACTGTTCTTAAATTATTTTATTTTAATTGTTAATTACTTCAACTATTTCCTTTCCTCCCTAGGCTATTCTCACCTGTTGGAGACCCTGGGCTTATAGCATCCTGCTTTTCCAACTAGGGTTGTAGCTTAGCAAGTAATAATAATAATAATAATTATTATTATTTAATAATTAATAATTAATAATAATACGATTAATAATAATAATGATAATACGATTAATAATAATAATAGTACGATTTTTTAAAATTATTTCACAAGTGGGTCACAGCAAAGGATTATACTGTAGTCGCAATATTAAAGTATTCCATATTTACGACTTATATTCCTTGTTGTTATAGTTACTGTATATGGATCGGTTTCTGACCGTCATTCGTTTATTATTAGATGTAGACGAGGTGTGTTCATAATACCGTTAGACCATGAAGGTATCATAATACCTCCATGCATTAGACCATCTGAATTGTAATTGAAAAAAAAACATCTTTAATCATTGTTAATATTATTTAAAAATAAATGATTATTCATTATTGAGTAATTATTATTTCAAAATATGTTATTGGTTGTATGTCACAAGGAAGAACAGTGAATAATAATAATAATAATAATAATAATAATAATAATAATAATAATAATAATAATAATAATAATAATAATAAATAGAAGAGATTTAGGTCGAGCTCCTTAAGGTCTATGCAATCGTCAGGCATCAGATGATAAATTATTATATAGTTTAAGATCAATATTTGAAAATATTCACATGAATTTCACTGCGAATATTGTCTTTGGAATATGTTACCTACTAATGAATAACTTTTTATTTTTATTTTTATCATAGCTGTCTCAGTTACAAAGCAATTATAAGAATGATAACAAAGCAATGTATGGTGTAATTGACTATGCATGGTCCTTTGTGTAAATAGTTTCAATTCCTTTGTGTGGACGTGAATTCATTTATAACGTGCGACATGAAATATTGTCAATTGTTCACACATTTTCAAATAAATGTAGAAAAACCAATCCCCTCGTCTTTTGCATTTAGTTCAACTTTATGTATAAATGATAATGACTAATTAATATCCAAATTCCTACTGAAAATTAGAGGCATAAAAATAAAATAAAAACAAGCATACAAGTGATTATGTAACAACTAAATCATCGCAAAGGAACACGATAATTATTCCGTCTCTTTTCCAACTCATAGGTATAGAGAAATTTCATTTTAAGAGATACGGAAATCACATTATAGCTTACCTAGGAACACATCCACTTTAGCCCCAAGATCTCTGCTGGGTAAGAGGAAAAGAGAGTCAAAATCAATGCTCACCAGTGTAAGTAATCAACAGTTTCAGGAGCTGTGATCTCAAAGGACTGGGAGAATCTCACAAACCATTTCCATTACGAAAAATTTAATCCCAATAATCATGATAAAGTATTAAAGTAATTATCAGTGAACTCTTTACTTTGTTCTTCGTTTTTATTTTGTTTGGAAGGTAAAATACATTAGTACATTTTTAGGCAAAATGTAAACCAGCTTTGTAATGGAATAACAAGAAACTTGACAAATATTCAGGCAACTTTATAGTTGTGAAATGCTGTTTCGTTAGAGTAGGGGGAATTTAAAGATTAAAAGATAATGGGGTGTTCATTAGATGGTGTGTTTACATGCACACACATATGTATATATATATATATATATATATATATATGATATTATTATTATTATTATTATTATTATTATTTGGTAAACTACAACCAACGTTAGAAAAGCAGGATAATATAAGCCCAGGTGCTCCAACAGGGAAAATAGCCCAGGAAAGGAAACAAAGAAAAATAAGATATTTTAAGAACAGTAACAACATTGAAATAAATATTTCCGATATAAATCATAAAAACTTCAACAAAACCAGCGGAAGAGAAATAAGGTAAAATAGTGTACCCAAGTGTACCCTCAAACAAGAGAACTCTAATCCAAGGCAGTGGAAGGCCATGGTACAGAGGCTATGGCACTACCCAGGACTAGAGAATAATGGTTGGATTTTGGAGTGTTGTAGAAGAGCTGCTTACCATAGCTAAAAAGTCTCTTCTACCCTTACCAAGAGGAAAGTAGCCACTGAAGAGTTACATTGCGATAGTTTAATCCCTAAAGAGAAGAATTATTGTTTGGTAATCTCGGTGTTCAGGTGTATGAGGACAAAGGAGAATATATAAAGAATAGGCCAGACTATTCAGTGTGGCAAAGGGAAAATGATCCGTAACCAGAGAGAAGGATCCAATATAGTACTGTATGGCCAGACAAAGGACTCCATAGCTCTACTACCTAATATATATATATATATATATATATATATATATATATATATATATATATATATATATATATATATATATATATATATATAGTGTGTGTGTGTGTGTGGTCTAACATCCCTTTGCATCTGCTATTCCATTTGTAAAGTAAAATGCATGAAATCACAATTTGTTTTGTTTTACATTTAAAGCATTTATGAAATACCTCTGAAATACTCACAAACACACTCAAATAATGTGTTAGATTGCCATAAACTTCTTGGGAAGGAGCAGAAACTCTCCCCTTTGAATAAGAGCGGCTCCTTTTTCAACACGATTTCCGAAGATTAATACCATGAGTGGCCCTTCCTCACCCTGAATACTGAGAGCTGGAACGGAGAGGTTTTGGAAAAGGAGATGGGGTGAAAATGGAGAAGTGAGAAAAAACAAAATATGAAATAAAACGAGGACGAAGTACTGTAATGGAAGAGTGTAATACGACTACGGTTGATAGCACAGAACATTTTGATTGTAAAGAATCAATGTTTTCATCGAAATACAAACCATCTGCCTTTATTTAATTCCCTTTCCACATGAATATCATTTATTTCTGTTGTCTGTAATCGTTAACTGTTCATAGTGAAAGTATTCAATAACTGGATTTCATCCCTTTATCTTATTTTAGTTTAGTTAGTTCAATGGTTTTTGAAAGCTAGAATTCCCCCGTTTTTTTTTTTTCGTTATTATTATTATTATTATTATTATTATTATTATTATTATTATTATTATTATTATTATTATTATTATTATTATTATCATTATTCAGGTAGTTTTACATAGTGACAATCTCATCCAAAAATGACGTGTTATGCTATTCATTATGAAGATTGAGGCTGGAATTGCTTATACAATTTACCCAAGGTATTAGGGAATTACTACAATTACTAACTATTGTAAACGCTCACCAAGTATGTAGACTGATACATACCACATTGGCTTTATGTATATCAATCTCATATAAGTAATATTTATGGCCCCATAAACGCTGTTACTCTTTCAGAAATCGTTGGTTATTTCCATGACGTAAAAATAATTGGCATGTTTATTTGAAACGTTTGATATCCCATTTTATTATCATTATTATTATTAATATTATTATTGTTGTTGTTGTTGTTGTTGTTGTTGTTGTTGTTGTTGTTGTTATTTTTATTATTATTATTATTATTATTATTATTATTATTATTAAAACAAGACAGGATGTGTGACCTTGCATATGCTGAGTAGAATGACAATAATTTGAGGATAAGATAATTGAGTAAACGAGTAAGTAGATGAAGAAAATCATCTCAATTGGAGGAACAGGTCCTAGATGAGACCAGTCCTATAAACAGGATTAAAAAGTTATATGTCAGACTATCTCCTGATGACTTTCATTCTTTACCGTATATGTATATCGTAATACTTTTATTCAACATTTATTTCTGCTTGAATTTAAGAGATACAATCTCTCTGACATTTATAGTTAGAAGACTCGTCCTTGTTGGCTGGTAGTATCCGTAGGGATACAACTTGCCTCCCACTCAGTTGCTGTTTTTGTTTTCCTTATTGTTCTTATAATTTTCACATTCATGTGTAAAGACATCGTCATCAGTGTCTTTATCATCATCGCCACTATCATCATTGTCATCATTCATAGGATTATTTGTCATTAACATTGAATATTTACATAGGGCCGTTTACAGTTTGTAGACCATCTAATATAAGGGTATTTTTCCTGGCTATGTTTGCCTTGATATTACCCAATCACCTTCTGTGACATCTGGGAGCTTTACATCACACGTATCATAAGCAAATGAAACTTTTCATTCATGTTAGATAAAATTATTCATTCATGTTTCATTCATTATCATTCTATGTCTCCACTCTTATCCTCTTTTCAATTATAAATAAAATTTATCAATGTAATTTTTTATTCAAGTTTAATTAATATTTTTATATAATTTTCAGTTACTAGAATAAGACCAAATCTATTTTTTAGTACATATTTTACACACGTTAACTGATATCACATCAATGCTCAAATCTACCCGTCATATTTTAGATTTAATCTAAAGATATAAAATACCTGTAACTATAGAACAATAACAAGTGGTAATGGCCTCCCTCTCTCTCTCTCTCTCTCTCTCTCTCTCTCTCTCTCTCTCTCTCTCTCTCTCTCTCTCTCTCTCTCTCTCTCTCTGTATGTATGTACATATATATATATATATATATATATATATATATATATATATATATATATATATATATATATATATGTTTATATATATGCAAAAGAACCACAGGGAAAATGAAAATATGAAATAAAAGATACTGTATCTTATATTTTATATCTCCATTTTCCCTGTGGTTCTTTTGCATCTGAGCATCACGTTTACCTGTGATTTTTACGCATATGTATATACATATACATACATATATATATATATATATATATATATATATATATATATATATATATATATATATACTTATATGTCTGTTTCAGTGCGCGTGTATGTGTGTGCGTATGTTGTATGACATCTTTTAAACGCCGTAAGGTCAGACAGCACCACTTCTATTTTTTTTTTAAGTTGTAATAGAAATATACCCTAAAATATAGAACCACTGTAGTAATTTTCAGGGTGGGCTAGTAAAGGAATCCAATGGTCCCCTGGGAGAGTAAGGGATTTGGATTGGATAAGGATAGGGAAGTGAGGAATATGGGGAAAGGAAGAGTACCCCTGGATACAATCCAGGGAGAGATAGTTTAAGATTGTTAAATTTATTTGTTATTTTCTAACTGTAAATCACAGACTCTTTTGTCTGGAAACCGATTTAAACTTATGATAAAATGATAAAATTAGATATTTTTAGATCTACTCAATATCTGTGTAAATGATTTACTTAGTTCTTTAATCCTGCCCTGTTATATAAACCCTGAAGCATTTCTCAAGCAGTAGGAGGGAAGGGTGTGTGGTGACAGTTCTTTTTTCGCTGCCAGGGGATGGATAAGAACCTCTGTCTCGCTAATCTTCTTTGCTAGCTTATAACATTTATTCTTGGTGAAACTAGCCCGTGGATAAATGAACCACAACCGATGGTTTTATACATTGATTCCTATTTGAGTGGCCATAATCAAGTAAACTCATGATGGTGAGTCCGTGGATAGAGAGAGCCATATATATATATATATATATATATATATATATATATATTTGTGTGTGTATGTTTCCTTATATATTTAAATTGATTTTAAGGAATAACTATGATACTTATAGTGATGGTTAGAAAACTTTCAAAAGTGTACAATATCTACTGTGCTTAAAACAGTATTGATGCGATTTATTAACTTTATTTTGATAAACAATACTCATATAGACTATTTCATCTACATCTTTGATAGAGCACCAATTTAATCTTTATAAAATTACACGTTCATTCTATCAATGAAGGAAAACTAAAAGTTGTATAAAATCGTTTGAATATTGCTGTTCCTTCTCAGAGGAACAAATAAATTCATGGAGGGTCGAATTCTGCTCTCTGTCTGGAATTCCGGGAGTTTCATGCATAAATTCCATACCATCGCCGTAGACTATAAAATATATGTGTGTTGGTCGCCCACCTGTCTAACGGAAACGATATCTATAGTAATTTATGGAAATGGATTATCAATCATCCTTGCCTACACTTAGTTGTAGTGTATATTTAAGAAGTGTGATGAAATTATTAACTCATATAATGTATAATAGTAATTAACCCTCCGAAATCTCCAGAGCGTTTCTCAGCTTTAGTTTAGCTAAAGGCGGAATACTTAATATACTCATGTCGATGAAGATGGGCTCTTATCGGTTAAGTTCATTATCTGGTCTTTGACAGGTATAAATAGTTAATATATATATATATATATATATATATATATATGTACATATATATATATATATATATATATATATATATATATATATGTGTGTGTTTTTGTGTGTGTATATGCATATATCATATTTATGTATATATATACATATATATATATATATATATATATATATATATATATATATATATGTGTGTGTGTGTGTGTGTGTGTGTATATGCATATATCATATTTATGTATATATATATTATATATATATTTGTATATAATATATATATGTATATATATATATATATATAAATATATATATATATATATATATATATATATATATATATATGTAGTATACCTTTCACATTGGGATCTAACACTAGACTCTTCAAATGAAAGCCAACGTATCTATCAATCATGCCACCAGAGGCTTTAAAAGAAGTCGGAACCCAAATGCTAACTGCTTATCGGGATTTACCTGGTGATCACTGAACGCCAAGGAGTTTTACCCATCTTCCTGACCCATCAGGGTGACCCAATTGATAGGATTTAATTCAAATTACCCCTGATGTTTCCATATATGATGAGAATCAACATGATATCGTGTTCAAATAGAAATAAAATTCTACTTCACATTGGGATCGTACCCTAGTCTCTTCGAATGAAAGGCAAAGTAGCTATCACACTAAACCAGTGTCTCCCTTCTATATATTGTAGTACGTCCTTTGCTTTCATCTTGAAAATTTTGAATTGCTTTAAACAACATTATACCCTACAGTTTTCACAGCGTCCATGTTTCTTTCTACTATATACAGTATATATATATATATATATATATATATATATATATATATATATATATATATATATATATATATATATATATTAAACACATGCACATGCAAGTTAGAAGGTTCTTAAAATTGTGATAGCGTATTTTAATGCAAAATGTTTGAAAGGTTGATAATTTACTAAATCCCAGCTGTTATTTTGATATAACTAGAAAAATGACAAGAACCTGTGATATCGTGTAAAGATTCACATTGGGTTTATCGTCCGTGCTGATGGAATTAAAATGAAACGGAAACTGGAAGTAGAGATCAAACAGGATCAGTATTGTCTGGTTCCAAATCAAGAGACGAGTATCTGAAAAGGAAAAAGCTAAAGTCAAATAAGCTTTTGCAAAAGAAAAGAACTGACGGCCAGCACTGTGCAAATATTAATTGTTTGGCTCTCGCACGATTTCATGAGTATACAGATTTTATACTTCCGGAGAATGGAATAAGAAATTGAGAGAGAGAGAGAGAGAGAGAGAGAGAGAGAGAGAGAGAGAGAGAGAGAGAGAGTGTCTTATAGTTGGGTAATTTTCATAAGTTCGTGACCACTGAGAGCGGAGGTACTTTTCTCATTGGATTTGACTTTTTGGAGGGATAAAAAGAAATTTAGCCCCCCGGCCCCTGTCAAAAGTGTGGGCATAACTTTTGAGAACCCTGAATTAAAAAATGGCCGCCGTCGCCAGTTCAAAAAATTAACTTTTCCTGGTTTGGCTTAGAGTGCTGTACAAAATATGTTTTACAGGGTTTTTTTGGCATGGGAAATTCATTTCTGATGTTATTTTATTGATTTGACCTGTTTTTCATATTCAAATTCACTTTGACCGCCGATTTTGAGCACCAAACGTTCAATTTTGCTAGGTCATTACAGACCTTTTATAGTAGGTTGTAAAGAAAGTTTTTTTTTTTCTTTTTGTGCTGAATTATTTTTATTAATGATAGAAGTAAACGTAAAGACAAAAAAATCACTTTACAACAGAACCAAGGTTAATGGTTGAAACACGTTGAAACAACGAAATGTCAAACAATAAATTGATATTGATCAGCAAATGTACACCACTGAATCAATTGTTCTACGTAAATCATGGGACTTTTATACTTCTGAATCTGTTGAATCCCCAGACTCACTCATCTCACTGTCAGATTCACTTTCCTCTGATGAGTCAGGAAGTATGAGCTGTTGGGGCAAGGTGGGTTGTGTGTAGTGCACTGGTCGGCATTTTCCATTCACAAGTTCCCAGCCATGACCAATAGGGGATGGATGGTCAAACAAGTTGTAGTGTAGTTGGCAATATGTGATATAGTATGTCCTTTCAACATGAGGATTCAAGGAGTCGTCATCAGGTGGGAGGTGGATCGTACTCTTCTTCTTCATTTTTTGCCACTTGGAAGCCCTTGTTTGCCCGCAAGTAGCATCTGCACGTTCACCATTGATACAGGACAGTACAAAGGTCTTCATATCAGCTCTGATACTATCCTCCAAGTCGATGCTTTCACCAATTCGTCCCAGGAGCTTTCTAGCCTTGGGATCAGAGATCACCATCTCCATCACCTTCTTTCCATGGCCATAGAACTCTGATGTAAGATCACTGCCAGTGATCACATGGAGAGGGATTATGATCTGTGAGACTTCTTCTGGAAGCATGTCACGGCAGTTGATAAAGACATGCTTGCGTTTGATAGGTAGATCACCAGGGAGTTGCTGTGATATTGCTTGAACGTACACATCTGTATCTTCACTGTCAAGTAAAACTGCCCCATTAAAGTTCCCCGTCCTCAGCTTGGCTTAGGCAGGGAACATCATTGTGTCACCCTCTGGAGTCTGAAAATAAAGTCTGTGTTTGCCACACCAGTGCTCACATTGGTTGCTCTGTCTCCCTCCACAACACATCATAGAAGCTTGTGCTTTCAGATGTTCCCTGAGGAGCTTTTGCAGTCTGATCTTGTTCCCTGATCTGACCATCAGTTGGTTACATTCAGCAGCTCCTGGGAATGTGTCTGTGGGCTTTGGAAAAACGTTTGGAATATGTGCATGTTTTGCTGCCCTTCGATCGTGCTCATCATCCTTGATACTGAAAGGAAGGTCATACTTGTCGTTGATAAGAATGATGTAAGGGCTTGCATCGGCATGGCTCGAGAAAATGATTTGCAGATCTTTTCTAGATAGTTCTTCCAGCAGTACTTTGAGCCATTTCGCGTCTTTGCCTCACGGTCTTCAGGTGTAGGTGTGGCTAACCGCCAGATCATACCCAAGTCGACAATGCTGATGTAGTTTTCTGGTTCTTGAACAACTGGGTTAAGGTTAAACTGATCCAAGATCTTGCTCTTCATTGTTTTGCGCATTGACCCGTCTGCATTGTACAGAGACAAGCACTCCTCAGTCACTCTCCCCTCAAGGGCTGACTCAAGTGGGAGCATGCCTGATCCTTCTGCAAGGTCCACCAGGGCCGACAGACCTGACCTCTCCATCTGAGCCACTTTCATAGGCGTACGTGCTGATGCACAAATCTGTTCACTGGCAAAGCTTTGCATTTTATTCTTGTGGATGGTTGCAGTGAGAGGCTAAGTCTTCGTGAATACTCGCTCGTTCAGGAGAGTTTCAGGAGACCAGACTGCAGTGACCTCAGTGTCACAAGTACTATTCACTAATTAATATATATTAAACACAAACTATGCAATAGCACTTGAAGGTTCTTTTAGTCTTTTAAATGTTGTAGACGAAGTGGTGATAAACAAGTATATGAGTTTTTTAAAGTTTTAATTATAACATTAGCGAAAAGATATATAACATTTAATTGATGATAAAAGTGAATAATATGGAATAGTCACGTGAGTATAATAAATGTCAAACAAATATCAATAAGTAAGAACGGTGTTCATTTCATCAATAATAACGTACGTAACAAATATAAAAATGATTGCTATCTGATTTTACATTATATATATATATATATATATATATATATATATATATATATATATATATATATATATACAGTATATAAGCAATAGGTATCTTATTCAATAATAACCAAAATACAGGGAAAAGATACTGAGTACACTCGCGGATGCTGCCGTGCGGTCGGTCACTTATCCCTTGTGCACAAGGCCATAACCCTCAAACATGCTTTCGTGACTTCGACCGGCCAATAAACACTCTCTCGATCATAGCAACCAGTGCACATTTTGCCATTACCGTAACATTTACCACTAAACACCAAGCACCATTACTTCGGTGATGGTAAAGAACCAACACCGACAAAGAGCACTTTCAAGTAGGGCTGATGTATAAAATCCAAGGTGGCAGGGATCTCGACCTCTTCCACACAACAGCACTACGAATGCACTCCCGAGTTATTTCTGCTGATCCCCATTTCACCTCTGAAGAGAGAGAAACAGTAACTAAACAACTGTCCAAAACAAGACGTCACAACCAATCTTCATTACGGTAACAAGAATTCGTTGGTAATTACAGTTGGGTCTTTAACTCTGCTTTAAATCGGAAATCCCTATATACATACAAACATTACTTATTATGATGTAAATATAGTAACAACCTAAATACTAAACAAATATATAAACACACGGTGACAATGACAATACCTCCCCCCTTAAAAAAAGAAAATAAAAATTTTCTGTACTTAATTTATATATCAGTTTCACATCTGCTCAAATAATCAGCTCCAACATTCTCTGAACCCTTTATAATTCTTATATTGAAGTGATATGGTTGTAGACTCAATGACCATCTCATTAATCTTGGATTTAATTCTCGAGCAGTCTGAAGATAAGCCAAGGGCTTGTATCAGTCTCCAGAATGAAGGATCTTCCATACAAATAGACTGCGAACTTCTGAATCCCCCAGACTATGGCAAGGCACCCCTCCACGGCAGCATACTTAGTTTCCCTCGGAAGTAGTTTTCTACTTTCATAAGCAATCGGACGCTTAACTCCATCCACCTTTTGCAGAAGTATGGCACCCAATCCAGTGTTCAAAGCATCTGTGCGTAATACGAATTCAGCCTGCAAATCTGTAAGTAAAAGAATAGGCTCGGCAGCAATTTTGTTCTTAAGAGAAACAAATGCCCGGTCATGCATTTCCTTCCACAAAAGGTCATTAGGCAGATTTTTCTTGGTGAGATCTGTAAGACAGGACGCGATGGTAGAGTAATTTGCAATTAATTTGCTATAATAACCGCATAATCCCCAAAATGAACGTAATTCCTTCTTGGTCCTCGGATGTTTTGCACCAACTATTTTCTCCCCTTTATCTTTAGTAGGCCACATTTTATTCTCGCCTACAATGTGTCCCAAATATTCAATTGAATACATGCCAAAGAAACATTTAGTAGATTTAGCTGTTAATCCAGATTTTTTTAGTCTACTGAAAACTTCTTCCAAAAGATATAAATGCTCCTCCCAAGTTTTCGAATGAATTATCAGATCATCTAGAAAAAACTCACACCCCCTAAACCTGCAAATAAACTTATCATCTTATTGAAAGTGGCTGGGGCATTCACAAGTCCAAATAGGAGTACTTTAAACTGGTACAGTCCTAAATCTGTTTGAAATGCAGTATACTGTTTACTATCCTCATCCAGAGGAATTTGCCAATATCCGCGGGATAAATCCATCTTAGAGAAATATATACTTCCAGTTAAGCTGGCAAATATCTGCCCTGGGTCACACATAGGTTCACTATCAAAAGTAGTTAAGGCGTTCAGTCTTCTAAAGTCTAGACAAATTCGCTTTGAGTTATTAGGTTTCGAAACCACTACCATAGGGGCTGAATATGGAGAACATGAAGGCTCAATAATATCCAAAGGTTTCATAGATTCTATTTCTGAATTCACATTTCTGCTTAAAGCATAGGGAATTTTGTAGGGTTTTACTTCAACAATTTCTTCTCTTACCAACCTGATTTGGTGTTTGATCATGTGAGTGCGCCCGGGAATGTCTGTCATTACCTCTCTGTAGCGGCTAAGGAGAGCCTCCAGATTCTGCTTTTGATTTTCCTGCAATTCCTTATTCAGATTGGTTTGTTCCCAAGTAGGTGAAGGTCCAGTATCAGGAACTAGTAGGGGTGAAAAATCCTACTGTGGATCCTCCCCAACCACTGCAATTATACCTCCACTTTCTCGAACTTCTACAGAACTTTTATTCCTAGGAATGTAAGCTTTAAGCAAGTTAGCATGATAAAGTTTTCTTTTTCCATTTATTTGAATTTCATATTCCATCTTCCTCCTCACACCAACAACGGGAAAAGGACCTTTCCACTGAAGTATCAATTTATTATTAGCCTTGGGTAATAGTAAGAGAACTTCGCTGCCAATTTTAAATGTTCTGTTTTTAGCTTTTTTTTTATCATAAAAGCATTTATATTTACCTTGCGACTTCTTCAATTCCTCTCGGGCCAACTTACAAGTTTCTTCTAATCTTTCTCGGAGGTTGAATACATCATCGTAAGTAGTTCTTACCTCTTCCTCATTTCTCTCCTTATCCCACAAATCTCTCGGAATAGCTAAAGGGCCACGCACCATTCTCCCATATAATAATTCAAAAGGGGAAAACCCCATACTTGCTTGTGGAGACTGTATGCAAAGAGAACTGCCGGCAGGTATCTATCCCAAGTAGTAGGTTGTTCAGCACACATCTTTTTAACATAGATTTCAACGTTTCATTGAACTTTTCAACTAGACCATTCGCCATCGCATGATAAGGGGTCGTAGGAAGATGCTTTTTGATGCTTGATTGACAAAAGACCTCTAACTTCGTCCATCACCTGCGATGTAAATTGACTGCCTCTATCAGTCACCATTTTTTCAGGAATCACGAACTACTTCTTGGCAAAATAGGTCCTATCAAGTCAACAGCAACACGTTTAAAAGTAGTGTCAATGAGCGGTACCTCTCCCAAAGGTACGTTTCCAACTTTTCCTCTAGGATATGTTTTCTGACAAATTTCACACGACTGACAGAATCTCTTTACTGCTGCCCCAATACCTGGCCAGTAAAATTCCTGCCTTATTCTACCTAAGGTCTTCTCAGCACCCAAATGACCTCCAAGTATTCCTTCATGTGCCATGCTCATCACGCCCTCTCGAAGCTTAAACTGTAATACTAGTTGCTTGTGTTCATTACCTTGGTCTGAATATATTCTGAACAACAATCCTCTCTCCAAAACTGCCTTAACTTTCCATCTCTAGTAATAACTTTACCAGTTCTTGCATCATCTCGCACAGATCTTAAGCTTGGATCCTCTTCTTGCTCTTTCTTGATTTTCGTTTAATCCATGTCCCAAGAAATCTTAGAGTCTAACGTTTTCAGCTTTTGGAATGTAGATTTAGATTTCTTTGCACCAGCTCTCATTAATACAGCGCCGGATGTGGGTTCCTCCAGCCTTGTTGCTCCAGGGATGTTGCCTGTAATGAGATCATAAAGAGGATCCTCTATGCACACAGCAAGGGTAGTACCCGTGAAAAATGGCGATTGAATATAAATTTCACCCAAAGGATAATTTGCTTCAAGATTCTTGTTCATATATTGAATCCTAATGCACTTACCAGTAAAATGTTCAACAGGCACAAAGTCTTTTCTGACTACGACAGTTGTACAACCAGTGTCCCTCAAAACTTTCACTGGGTTTCCGTATAAAATACCCTCCTCGACAGGCATATCAGAAGCAACACTTGCCAACTCAGTGTGATAATTTTTAAACACTTCATTATTTATATTCGCCACAGGATCTTTAAAATTTCCTTTACGGCCCTTTCTGGTCCAATAAACAACGTCTGCTGCAGCATGACCATTTTTCTTGGATCCTTTTGCATGGTCTAGACAATTTGAAGCCTTATGACCCACTTGTCCACATTTATAACACTTAATAGAGGGTGGACATCTAATGGGTTTAGCCGTCTGCTCAGGAAGCGCTTCCTCGGATAAGTCAACTCTGTCACTACGTACTGTAAAAAAATATTTAGAATTATGAGATAAACCTCCATGAGCTTGAACATAACTTTCTGCTAATTCAATCATTTTGTGAAGCGATAATGGTGATCGCTCTCTCAGATGTACCTGCAACTACCTGCCACAACTCTGCAAAAATTGTTCCATAAGGAATAAATCAGTTAAGCTTTCACATGTCATTTCACACTTTGACATTTCAATCCACCTCTTCAAGAGATATCTTAATCTAGACACAAACTGTTCAACTAGCTCATTCTTCTGAGGTTAAACTGACCGAAACTTTACTCTGAAACCTTCCTCAGTACCATCAAATCGTTTCATAAGTGATTCAGAAACCTTATTATAATCCAAAGCATCCTCATGTGAAAGTCTAACGTAAACTTCCAAAGCTGCACCCTTTAAATGTGAACTTAGAATTATAGCCCTATCCTCTTTAGGCCACTTGCCTGCACTAGCAAGAACTTCAAACCTCTCAAGATATGCATCAATATCATCTTTGTTTTCATCAAAATCAGGAATAAAAGGACCTTTAACTTCTCCTCTTATCTGGTTACCTTCATTGTCAGAACCTCCGGTATTAACTGGAGAGTCCTTGATTTCTTTTTGCAGTTTCAATTTCTCAATCTCCTGTTTTTGCAACGATTCTTGCATATTATACAAACGAATCTCATGAGCTCTATCTCTCTTATTTTTTTCACGGTCATATTCACACTCCTTTTCTTTATATTCACGCTCCTTTTTTTTTTTTTCCTGCCGGTCCCTTTCTCTTTCTTCACGAGCAGCTTCTAGTTTTTCATGTTCTAATTCTCGTTCCTTATTTCTAATATCCCTTAAAGCACTTTGTTCATCACTTACAAATCTTCTAAGGTCTTCGCCTTCATAACCAAGCTCTTTGCCGAGAGCTGTTGCGATGGAAGACATAATTACCGACTGATTTTCAGATTACTCAATTTTAACACAATTTATCTTTTTAAACCACTGTCTACATCCTGTCACGGTCGCCAGATGTCACAAGTACTATTCACTAATTAATATATATTAAACACAAACTATGCAATAGCACTTGAAGGTTCTTTTAGTCTTTTAAATGTTGTAGACGAAGTGGTGATAAACAAGTATATGAGTTTTTTAAAGTTTTAATTATAACATTACCGAAAAGATATATAACATTTAATTGATGATAAAAGTGGATAATATGGAATAGTCACGTGAGTATAATAAATTTCAAACAAATATCAATAAGTAAGAACAGTGTTCATTTCATCAATAATAACGTACGTAACAAATATAAAAATGATTGCTATCTGATTTTACATTTTATATAAATATATATATATATATATATATATATATATATATATATATATATATATATATATAAGCAATAGGTATCTTATTCAGTAATAACCAAAATACAGGGAAAGGATACCGAGTACACTCGCTAATACTACCGTGCGGTCGGTCACTTATCCCTTGTGCATAAGGCCACAACCCTCAAACATGCTTTCGTGACGTCGACCGGCCAATAAACACACTCTCTCGATCATAGCGACCAGTGCACATTTTGCCATTACCGTAACATTTACCACTAAACACCAAGCACCAATACTTCGGTAACAGTAAAGAACCAACACCGACGAAGAGCACTTTCAAGTAGGGCTGATGTATAAAATCCAAGGTGGCAGGGATCTCGACCTCATCCACACAACAGCATCACGAATGCACTCCCGAGTTATTTCTGCTGATCCCCATTTCATCTCTGAAGAGAGAGAAACAGTAACTAAACAACTGTCCAAAACAAGACGTCACAACCAATCTTCATTACGGTAACAAGAATTCGTTGGTAATTACAGTTGGGTCTTTAACTTTGCTTCAACTCGGAAATCCTTATATACATACAAACATTACTTATTATGATATAAATATAGTAACAACCTAAATACTAAACAAATATATAAACACACGGTAACACTCAGCGAAGGTGATGAGTTATCAAAAGGTTCAGCGCTAAATTCTTTCATGCAGTGCTGTAGGTCCTGAACTGCTTGCTCATCCTTCTTCATCCTCACTAAACATGTTTCCTGTTGCGACGCTCACATCTGTATTGTTGAACTTGTGTAATCTCTCCACATTTTCTTGTCAGCTGTTCAGAGATCTGCTCCTTGGCAATCCTGGCAAAGGGCACTTTATCTGGTTTCCTTTCTTAGTTTTCTGGCTGAACGAACATGACATTAGTTCTGTGAGCGTCTGCTGCACTGCCTGTCATAGTATCCAACTTGAAATCGTCGTTGTCAACAATGACAATGGCCGGCTTGCTATCTGCGATCTCTGGTGGGCAGGTGCCTGACACCTCAACATCCTTAAGTGCCCAGTGGTCATAGAGGAGAAGTGCATCTGAGTAGTTGATGCAAACACCACTCTTGTGAAGTGTGTCCACCAAGTCCTTACTCCTTGTCATACCATGAACAGTGAGACCAAGGTTAACTGCAGGTGAGGTGCACTGTCCAGTGACATGATAGGTGATTATGGAGGCCAGGCTGAGTGTGGCAGGACTGAGATCAACAGTTTTTCTTGTAGGTTGTTTTAATAAAGTCAACAACTGCAGTAGTTGCTCACATACCTCTTCAGCTTCTTCGAGATGGTCAATGCGAGGTGGCCATGGGACAGTAGATGTGTCTTTGATCTTCTTTGACAGGCGTGGTGCTAGGTTTTGAATGAGCTGCTCATCAGTGATCCCAAGGGACAACATACCAGCCTGAATATAGTCACCCCCTCAAGCAGTGTCATACACCCATGAACTCTTGTTCTTGGCATTCATTTCTTGGAAACCAATTTTGTCCTGATATTCATTTAGGAGCAGACGTTTGATGTAGGACGATTTAACTTTGCCCACTGGATAACCATAGTCACTGACAATAGTTTGTAGTCTGCTAAAAGAGACTACAATGAACGGATCTCACGCTCAGCAAAGATGATGGTATCCACGTGTCTAAAGAACAAATTTTTTGCCTCTGAGATAGACACATTCTGAAGATGCATTCCTTCGCTTTGTTCAAACTTCAGGTGGCTTACATACTTTCTCCAGCAGTTATGGTGATACATAATGTCTGTTGCAAAAGGGTCTGAGAGCGCTGATGTAGACTCAACAAATCGTGAGAGACGATCCCACAACTCTTCGTCTTCTATTGAAACTGTGTGGCGTTTGAAGGAGAGCCATGCCGAGTGTGTTGATTCTGAACATCTTGCCCTTTGCTCTATTTGGATGCTTCGTGTCATTACCCTTCAGACACCATACACATTTTGTTTTCTCGATGAGTGATCCACACACAGAAGAATGCAGACACTTAGCAGGCAATAGTCCCTCTGTCTCATCATCACACAGAGCTGGCATTTCAGAGCTTGATGTTTGACTTGTACTTTGAAAAAAAGTCACTTTCGTTCCGTTTGCGTCGTCGCGACTTGTCAACCTTGTCTAAAGATGAGATTGATATGTAGCTTCCTTGGTGCATGAATTAATTTGCAGGCCCATCTTGCCATGAAGTGGTGCTGTAAATATCACCATACCTATCAAGTCCTGACCATCTTTTAGACTTTGACTCTATAGACTCTCACTTTCCTTGGCTGATGGTATCTGAGGACTTATAAGTCTTTCCACATTTCAGTACACATTCATATGACATCTTGCTGACAATATTTATTTGAAATGTCTTGACTATTACACTAATTCAGTCTTGATCCTTTTTTAATAGTATGGAAGTAAGGACGCATAATCACACACATTGACCTGAAACAAAAGAAAACTCTCTTAGCGGGGTGACTTTGAATATGAAAAACAGGTCAAATCAATAAAATAACATCAGAAATGAATTCCCCATGCCAAATCCATATAAAACATATTTTGTACAGCACTCTAAGACAAACCAGGAAAAAGTTAATTTTTTGAACTAGCGACGGCGGCCATTTTGAATTCAGGGCTCTCAAAAGTCATGCCCACACTTTTGAAAGGGGCTGGGGGCTAAATTTCTTTTTTATCCCTCCAAAAAGTCAAATCCAATGAGAAAAATACCTCCGCTCTCGGTAGTCACGGAACTTATGATAATGACCCAACTTCTAAGGTAAAATCTTAGAAGTAATGCTGTAAAATGATGTTTCTTTAATTATGGCTTATCTTAATCATAGCGTTTTCATCTTGCTTCGCTCTTATATATGATGTCTACTGTATACTATGTTTGTACTTATTTATATATAGGCATCAAGAATATTGTTACTTTTAGATCCAACACATTATCTTATATGTTGACGTGTATATTTCAATTCATAGCATATCTATTCTTTTTCACAGATGGAAATCATTGTATCGGCTCATAGTTGAAAGCAGAGATCCTTATTTTGAAAATTCTTACTCTAGTGGCTATATCATGAAGTACTGGTAATGAAACTGTTCATAAAAGATGAGCCATATGTAAGGTAAGTGCCATGTATAACATGTAATTTATGATAGAATTATCAAAAGTTTGAAACGACAAACATTAATTCAAAACTGTTTAAAGTACCACTCGGATGGTAAGGATAAAAGGCTATATCAAATTGTATCGTCAATAAATTCTCTCTCTCTCTCTCTCTCTCTCTCTCTCTCTCTCTCTCTCTCTCTCTCTCTCTCTCTCTCTCTCTCTCTCTCTCTATATATATATATATATATATATATGATTATTTTTTTTGTTTCCCTTCACTTTCGTGCTAAATATATATATATATATATATATATATATATATATATATATATATATATATTATATATATATATACATATATATAAATGTATACATAATTATATATATTTGTATATATATTTGTATATATATAAATATTTATATATATATATATATATATATATATATATATATATATATATATATATATTTATATGAGATCGGTGTTACTTTATGGACATGAGACATGGTATGACAATGAAACAATCTCCAATAGATTTAGTAGATTTGAGAACAAAGTCCCCAGAAGGATATTGGGAGTTAAATGGCAGCGCAGGATTAGAAATGAAACTATAAGAGATTACTCGAGTGCCATATGTGGATGAGATCATGATGAGAGGTAGAGGGAGATGGTTTGGGTATGCTCTTCGCACTCCCGAAGAGAGATTAGTTCACCAAATGTTCAGCTGGGCTCCACAAGGCACTAGAAGAGTTGGAAGACCCAGGCCTACATGGATGACTATGAAGCGCGAAGTAGATGATGAATGGAGAAGTATTGATTTGAAAGCTCAAGATAGAGACAACTGGTGAAATCTAACCGATGCCCTTTGCGTCAATAGGCGTAGGAGGAGATGATGATGATGATATATATATATATATATATATATATATATATATATACATATATATATATATATATATATATATATATGTATATATATATATATATATATATATATATATATATATATATATATATATATATATATATATATATATATATATAACCCACGAGCATAAGTGGTGGGTTATCCTTAAATCTGCACTCTGGTGTAGACGTAAAATTCTATCCTGTATTTAAACCAAAATAAAAGGCAATCCTTTTGGCCGATGTGTTTGACATTAAACAGAATAATGAGAAACTTGATCTTCCTCATTCCCGTTTTCCTAAGGATAAACTAATTAGTTTAGCTTTTCGGTTTTATGAAATTAAAACTCTCGTGATGGACCTGGATTCTTATGGGAGTGTAGACCCAAATGGTATTTTTCCTTTGATTTTATAAAGACTGCAGATTTCCTAGCTCCTACGTTGTCTGCTATTTCACGCAAATAAGCAAGAATCATTTCGTTTAGTACTTGTTGGAGAACTGTCAATGTTACTGCATTAGGTGAATGTTTGTGTTAGCGCTAGCCATGGTGATTACAGCTCAATATCCATAACTGCCATTTTATCTACATTTTTTAACGTCTTTTGGAAATAAACCTAAATAGGTATGCTGAAGGTATTCATCTATTTCTTAGTTTGAAATTTGGCTTTCGCAAGGGCCTAGGAGCATGTGATGCCCTTCTTACAATATACAATGCTGTACAGAAAGTCCTTGTTTGTGGTTCCGAGGTTCACATGATTGGCAAATATTAGTATTACCTTTTACCTTGCTATTCATTAGGCCTTTGTTTGCAAACAGATGGGAGTAAGTGGGTCTTTTCGAAACATATTTATTGAATTTTTGAGTAACAGACTACAAAGAGTAGCTGCTGATGGGCGCCATTGTGGATATGGGAGTATAATATCTGGTGTTCCTCAGGGCAGTGTTCTTGGCTCATTACTTTTCACACTACTGTATATATGTGTGACATGTGGTTTGGTATAGAAAACAAGCTTGCTGCATATGTAGCCGAGGCTACTCACTTTGTGTCAATTCCATCTCCTGAATGTAGAACTGGATTGCTGAATCCCGTAATAGAGATCTAACTAGAATTAGAGCATGATGTATAACCCTAACAAAACTCAAAGTATGATTCTAAGTACAGCGAGGACAGTAGCTCCTCAACATCCTCACCACTGCATTGATGTGTCTTTAACTATATACAAAATTAGGTGATTCTTAATTGCAGATTTACTTTTGAGAAACAAATTTAGCCTGTTTATTCTTCAATTGCACATTACTATTGGCTAAAGTCTTTTAAGATTTTCCGCGATCAATGTATTTTGCAGAAATGTTTTTTATTCTTTTATTTTACTTTCCTTCAAGTGTTGTTCTCTTGTCTGGTCTTCAACTGCTAACTCTCAACCTAACTTTTGGATAAAAACTTACGGTTTGTTAAATTTCTTATTCCGGATCTTGATATTAATTTCTGGCACCTTCGTTCAGTTAGTTCTATTTATGTGTGTTGCATAAGGTTTTTCATAATTCTGACCATCCTATGTATTCAGAGCTTCCCAGACTGTACCATCCTGTACCTAGTAACAGATATGCAGGTAATTCTAACAGTCTTGCCATCTCCATCATTATGCTCAACACTACACAGTTTTTATAGAAGTTTTATTACAATTTTGACCGGATTATGAAAGAATCTTCATAATCTGGTGGTTGAATAGTTGGAACTTTCTACAAATAATTTTATTTTGAAGGGGCTAACATAAGTCTCTCTCCATAGTTTATATATGCCAGATTTATTTTATATTTTATATTCATTACTACAGTATTTACCCTGTTGGAGTCATAGGTCAAGTAGCATCCTGCTTTTCCAAATAAGGTTGTAGTTTAGCTAGTAATATATATATATATATATATATATAATATATATATATATATATAATATATATATATATATATATATAGAGAGAGAGAGAGAGAGAGAGAGAGAGAGAGAGAGAGAGAGAGAGAGAGAGAGAGAGTGAGTTGCATAATTTCTAATCAAGGTAAGGTCCCGTGGACTAGACTTTTTTTACTCTTCCAAAATAGTATTATGACAATCAATTAATACGAAGCATCCTTAAATAGTGCATACTCATTCCCATTTTACCTGAAACTTACTGTAAGGTCACGAAGGCTCTATACATATATTTAATCTTGAATGAACTATTTTTTTTTCATTTAATATACTTATGAGTTAAATTTTAGAAGGCAATAACAATATAAGATATGTCAAGATAAATTGTGATAACAGAGGCACATTTTTTTAATAAATAAAAGCTTATATTCTTGAATATGTACACACAAGAAAAAATTAATGGGAGTAGAGTAGCCTTTGTAGTTGTTTTATTAAAGGTCATTGGATACCATTGGATTTGGGATGGTGAGTTACGAGAGCCTGATTTCTGGGATGAGGGTAATTCACTGTTGTCCATCCTTATAACAGTTAATTCGGCAGGATGACTGATATTCTATTGTGATGCGTTGAATCCTGGTCATTTGAACAATATTGTGGTGCAGTTGATTTTATTGCAACTCTGCAGTGTATAAGAAAAAGCTAAATGGCTTTTGAATAGAAATGATTTGGGCAAATGTGTGTCAGGTAAATTAAAGGTGGGTTGGTCTCAAAGTTACAAAATATGTCATGGAATTGACAACGCCCACCATACATTTTGACTTAACTTATCGTCTTTCAGAAACCAACAGCCACCCATACACGTGTTGGTTATTTTGAGGATTTTGCCCTTACAGTATATTAGGTTAGTCATAACCTTAAATGACTTTATCTATTAAACAATGCACAGCATTTATGAGACAATTTTCTAGACTGTCGTGTAAATCCAACAAGTAAAAGAATTAGCGGACCTCAACCTACAGAAATATGTTTTGGGAATTGGCGAAATAACATAGCAGGTAGTGTCAAAGATCACTTTTGTGAATATATGAAACCAGTCAATAGACTAACGAATGTTTAAGTGAAATAAATGTGTTTGACAAATAGATAACTTAAATAAAAGAAATCAACTTTAATCATAACAATTATTCATTAAATGTTAAAGCACTTGTGGCTATAACTATTTTAATGCAAAGCGTTTCCAGTTTTTTATCTCTTTATGGATACAATTTTGAAAGAAAAGAAGCAATTTGTTACTATGCTGCTCCATTTATTCAATTGTAACCAACAGCCGTTTCAGCTAATAAGAAAAGGCTTTCGTCAGGGTGTATTTACATAGAAGTAATTAGCCTTATGTTATGGCAGTACACTCATACAAACGAAAATTGAAAGAAATCTAAATACATCTAAATACCTAAAAAACAACAAATATGAAAATTTTAAGATATTCCCCACAAAAAAAATGATGAAACTGCTACTGTAGACATCTGAATCCCTAATACAGCTTCGAAACCTCAGTTGGAGTTCCAGAGACGTTGTGCTGGGAAAAAAATCTTGATTTCCATCACAGTCTGTCATTAGTCTTTATGAACTTGAGGCATGGCTCGGAATGTCCTCTTGTTGGAGGAGAGGAAATAGCCAGAGTAAACTTGACTTTTCAGAACAGGTTGAATGCATCCTGATGGACATTGCTTTAGCTATCCAAGCCTCCCAACCTGATGAATGGGTGCTAGGAGTGTTGGGGAAAAAGAAAAAAAAAAAGGTTTCTAGACTGATTGTAATAATTACAAAGGCATCACACTTGCATCAGTTGTCATGAAAATATATAGGGCTCGTATGCTTATTCTAGAAAGATTGATGAAAAGCTGAGAGATAACAATGCAGTAATCAGAAAATGTAGAAGGTGTGCCGACCAAATTTCCCTTTTCAGACATGTACAGCAAAGTGTAAAATATAGAAATTCATTTTTGATGTCATTTGTGGACTATGAAAAGCTTTTGATAGTGTGCAGCGTCCAATTTTGTGGAAAATCGTGCGTTACATATAAAGTGTGAAGCTAATCTTAATGGAGTCCTATGAAAGGGATTTCCAGTGAATAGCGGAGTACTCATAGGGAATGTCCTGCCACCCATGCCTTTTTATCGTCTTCGTGGATTGTGTTATGTGTAGAACAGTTGGGGATAGTAGAGAAGGATTGGACTTGATTGATAATAGGAAATTAGCTAACGTAGAGTATGTTGATGATGCTGTCCTTATTAGCAAAACACCACAGGATTTGCAATGCTTGCGTACCAGAATGCATGAAATATTACAGGAGGTTCGGTTCAAGCTAGATAAAAGAAAACGTTATATGAAATGGAAGATGAAATATCATTGTAAGGAGAAAGGATTAATGAGGTAGAATCTTGTAAGTATTTAGGAACTATGATTTCTAATACGGGCCTTTGGGATTTGAGTTTCATGAAAGATTGATAAAAACAAAACAAACAATGGTTAGGTTAAGAAAATTTTGGAAACCAAGTCTCCTGAAATTACAAGAATCCAGGCATTAAGATATTAAGATATATGGCTTACTTGAATATGAAAAATACGTCTAAATGTGCAAAATTTATCGTATATATATAATATATATATATATATATATATACACAGTATATATATATATATATATATATATATATATATATATATATATATATATATATATATATTTCTTTCTTTCTTTCTTTTCGGGCACGCTCATTGGCATGGGCAGAATCATAACTACTTATCTCTTACCGTTCCTCTTGTAGGCGGGAGAGGAAATAATCATACCCTAGAGAGAATTTTGTAGTTAAGAAATGTGTGTGTGTGTTTATCCATATAAATGTTTAGCCGTCATTTTTGGCGAATTACCTTCACTAGTATCCTATAAATATTGGACTTCATTCGGTTTTGTGTTAAGTGGAGGAAAGTTATTATGAAACAAAAAGGTAGGATGTTAACAAGAAGATTAATAAGTAGTTACAGAAATTTAAAGAAAAAAAATTACAAAGAAAGCAAAAAGGAACAATTTCATACTGAAGATTGAAAAATAAGGTACTTTTTTTTTTTATTCCCGTATAGTTTTGTGGGTTTGAAATTTATTATCTTAACTGGCTCGTCATAACGACTTTTATTTCCGAATGATTCTTCGTACATCAATATGATTGTCTGACAAAATAATATCCTTTTTGCGCTTATTTTTCATTCCGTGCCCCTCCCCGTTAGATGACCTTTCAAGCTATGAAAAACTGATCTGTAGGCTACTTTGCGTTTAGTTTTATTCTTGGAAACCTAAAAGGCATGAGTTATATTTTGTTCATCACTATTGTTGTAAATAAGACTACTCTTAAAATATTTGAAACTTTACTCAACTCTAACTTTCTAGGGCTCCTCAAATATAACAATTTTCTTGGGTTGTTAGTATTGTTACCAGATGTAGTAATGTACTTGGATCCTTCCATATCATATTGAGTATTTGATCGTTTCTTTTGCAACTCAGGAAAATCTTTAATAAAGCTGTTGATCATTATCATACGCCTCTATCAACCAAAAGTAATTTTGACTGATTTTTCCGTTGTTGGTGATTTAACATATTCTCTTCTAAGATTCTAATGCTTTACAGACAATTTTACTCTAATTTCGGGTTCACGCCTATCAATTATTTGGCCAATACGGTGATCCATCTGCTTATTAAACGTCTATCCTCATCCCCAACCAACAAACCTAACCTAGCCAAGCCTGTGTAGTTCTAATCTTCTTCTCTGATCTTGTGGTCATAAACGAGTGTTGATTTCACGACTTTGTCACTTTCCTAGCTTCCAAGATTGTATATACTTAGATCTTGCTTGACGAGTATAGATCAAGCAATGGGGACGGATAGTTAAATGTACCAAGAAATTAAATAATTTGCTGGAATGTCACAAGCACTTAGCTTCATCCCAGTTACTCGAGGTAAATTTAATACACAATCCTTGTCTCAAACATTTTTTTCGTTCTCTATTTGTTTCTGGTTTACTCTTTACAGGTAATTAAAGGTGGGGAATTATTGACACGAGTTTCAAGTGGCATCTTTTTATAAATATATTCTGTATAGCGCAGCATTAATTCAAAGAATACTTAAGGAAATTAAAATCAGGTAGATACGATATTTATTAAATCAAAGCAACTGAAATTTATCATAGGATCTTTATGAGAGAGAGAGAGAGAGAGAGAGAGAGAGAGAGAGAGAGAGAGAGAGAGAGAGAGAGAGAGAGAGAGAGAGAGAGAGAGAATGGGATTTTGGGAGTAGCTTTTTGCAATCATGATAAATGTCCTTCTGAACTGAGTGGAAAAATCAAAGTTGTAGGATAAATTCTTTTAATAACATCTGTAACCCCTTTTGAGAGTACATTATGTTAGAAGTCATTTGATTTCTATCACTAGATTACTTTACTTTAGGTAATCTATTATCTATGTAATTTAACGTAGGATAATAACGATAACACTAATATCAATCGAACATTTCCAAAAAGTAATGTGAATTAACGAGTGTAATATTCCATTTATTCCACTTGTTGGATGAAGATGAAAAACCTTTTGTTTTGTTCAACACAATTATGATTTTCAATTTAGATTTTCCATGCCAGCATTAATTCAAATGTCGTATCCAAAGAAATTTCCCAGGTCTGAAATTAACTATTATTAATAGAGATATAACAAGGGAGTTATTTCGATTGCCTCTTAGCCTTAATTATATTTTTTTATATAGAATTGTTTCAGGAATTCATAAAATGCTTAATTGTACCTTAGATTTTTTCTCTTGAAAGTTTTTTCCTACCAGTTTAGTTGGAAATTAGCATATATTTGCCCTCTACCGGAATGTAAATAGATGTCTGAATCTACAAAATGGAAAACGATATATAAATTCCATATATAGTTCGTTATATTATTATTATTTATTATTTTTTTTCACTATTGTAAGCTTAAGAAATAGTCAACCATATCTTAAAGAGAACTGCTCGTGTCCCCATACCATCAAATCAAAACGTGAAAAAGGGAAAAAAGAAATTTGATGACTAATTTTTTTTACTCTTATTGTTTTGTTAATGTAAAAGATTTGCTTAGTTTTATAATTGCAACTGTCAAAATTATATGACAATATAGGGGATTACGAAGATAGTTCTTAAAGATATTATTTTAATTGGGTCTGAATTGTAGATTGTGAATGGTTACCAAGTCGAAAATTACTTAAAGTAGCAATAGAATTAAATGGGAAAACGTTTTACTAAAATGTATATAAAAGTATATTGGAATTAGCTCATAAATTAGGGTATGTGGTTACATAGCAAAAGGTAATGAGAAATTCAGTGATTAAACTAAAAAAAGGTTTTATGAAATACCTTGAGGAAAGTTCCCCAAGAATGAAATTTAAGGAATTGTGGAGGAGGCTTAAAAGAAACCTTCGCATAAGGAACAGCAATTTAAAGATAGGAAGTTCAACACTGTAATAGAAAATTCACGTTACGAAGGCATAGTGGGCGGTCCGATAAATTACCTCTGGGAAATCAAGCACGAAAGCATAAATTTCTCAAAGATCCCGCGAAAAGATGAGTAAGCAATATGAAGATAGTAGAGATAATAGAAGCATATAGTTTAGCTGGACGAACGTGTACTCGAAATTACTTAATGCTTAGTTTTCTCGAATGTATATCAAAATCGCTTATTTTACGAAGTCGAATAATGTATTGAAATGAAATATGGATGATTAAAACAGAAAATAATAAAGTAGAAAATAATTTAATTCTGGTGTGAAATACTGTACAGAAGGAAATGATTACGAATTCTGTATTTAGTTTTACGTTTTATTGATGTAGCAAACATTTGGCCATTTAGATAAAGATAAGAACACACAGCAAAGAGATATGAGTACACAACAAAACATACATTTACGAATTATGTTTATGATAAAAAAAGATTCTTAACTAGTTGAAAGGTAACAAAAAAGATTTTTGCACTTCACCATATCAATGGAATGGGTCAAGTAAAGGACCCATTAACTCTCGTATGGATTTCGTCCCGAAAGTGCAGATCTTTCGTTGAAAGGATTATGTTTGAATGAATCCTTGTTCTCGGGGTAGGATATGATTGGCAGCCATAGCAGATAGGGACCAGATACGGAGATTGTGATACGCTGGCTAAAGGAGAGCGAGTAATGTCAATAGTAAAATGTAGGGAAGAATAGTCGTTTAAGTCTCAGGAGCTGAAGAATTATAAATATAAAGAGAACAAAAGCTAAGTCTTAGGAGCAAGTTTTGCATCAAAGCTTTACTTGAATTGACAAAAGGAACAAATGTATATTGGAGGATAAATAGATTTCCTTCCGTTTGTTGTATATTTTTAAGCTGAGAGATTATTGTTCATCGAAAACTTTCAATCACAAAAATATATGAGAAATGGGATTTCATATATCTATTGATTTTAGTATATTAAAAAGAAAGAAAATTATGAACTAAAAAAATGATTACGGAGACGATAATTGTCTTGATATTAAACAGTTCTCAGAGGTATATACTCAAAATTCCTGTTTTAATATTTTATATGAAATGTCAACAGAAGCTAACCACTGGGAAAAATGGACATATCCTCAGTCAGAAACTTTAGAAAAAAAAATAATATTGATACCAAATGTATGAAAGTAAACTATTACAATATTTTCGTAATACATACACACACACATACCCTATATATATATATATATATATATATGTATATATATATATATATATATGTATATATATATATATATATATATGTGTGTGTGTGTGTGTGTGTATATTACTACTACTATAGTGTCCACCCCTGAAGCAGGTCCATTCATGGAATAACCGCCCTCCATAATTCTCTATTCATGACCACCTCTTAGCTCTTGCTTCCTTCTCCTGCCCTTCAGGTCATCTAGCATTGACTTCCTTTTCCTTCCACTTTATTTTTGTCCTTCAAATTTACCTTCTATAATGTCCTTCAGTTACCCATCTCTTAAGATGCGTCCTATCCAGTTTTTATGCCTTTTCTTTATTGCTGTTAATATGGCTCTCTCTTCTCCAACTGTTCTTAGTACTTCTTCATTTGTCTTGTGATCTCTCCCTCTTAATTTCAGTATCCTCCTCCATATCCAGATTTCAAATGCTTCCAGATGTGTTTTGTCTGTTGCTTGTACAGTCCATGTTTCAGAACTCTGCAATGCTACACTCCATATGAAATTTTTTACAAATCTTTTCTTCAGTTCCATTCTCAGTTTTCCCGTTAATGTTCGTCTCTCTCTCTCTCTCTCTCTCTCTCTCTCTCTCTCTCTCTCTCTCTCTCTCTCTCTCTCTCTCTCTCTCTCTCTCTCTCTCTAAAGGCTACCTTACTTTGGGCTATTAGGCTTTTAATCTTTTTACTGCAGTTTCCTTCTTGTGTTATGATACTTCCCATGTACTTGAAATGACTGGCTTCCTCCACAGCTTCATCTCCAAACACTCTTTAAATGCTAAAGCACTTGTGGCATCAATTATTTGAAGACAATACTTTTTCTAGTTTTCTGTGTGTATATATAATCTATGCTGTATATGTATATATGTTATATAAATTTAATAGAATTTATATATCTATATATGTATATGTATATATGTTATATAAATTTAATAGAATTTATATATCTATATATGTATATGTATATATATGTATTATATATATATGTATATATATATGTATATATATGTGTATATATATACATAAATATGTATATGTATGTATATTTATACATATATATATATATGTATATATATATGTATATATATGTGTGTATATGTACATATATATATGTATATATGTGTGTATAAATATATACACATATATATATGTATATATATACATACATATATATATATATATATATATATATATATATATAGGTGTGTGTGTGTTTATGTGTGCGCGCGCGCTCGCGCGAACATGCACTGTAGATATACGTATATATAATATATTCATGTATATATATATATATATATATATGTGTGTGTGTATATGTATATATACATAATGTATAATAATTTATATGTAGTATATTTTAGTTTAACCACCAGGCCGAAACAAAGCCGCTTCAACATCAAACCCGATATGAAAAGATCCATTAGAGATTTTCATTAACCAATATTATTTTTTTTCATTACAGAGACCGCTCTGCTATTCCGTATAACGATCACCAATCAAAGAGCCGATTAAACCTTTGTGTGTTGATTACCGGTGGAAGTTCCTACAAAAAGTCAGTCTAATTTGAAAATATATCCATCGGCATTAGTGCGATAACCGCTATAAACAAAGATCATTGCTGTAATATCATACGCAAAACGGTTATGTCACCAATTTGTTTGTTTCCATAAGGAAAACCGCTCTGAATGATTTTGGATGATTAAATACCGTTAACAGAGTTAATTATAAAATTATTGAGTACGACAAATAAATTTTTTGATTTGGTGATATCTATGGCTATTATTCCCGAAAATTCATTTACTATGCAAGAACCCTAGTTCATAAAGTAATTATGATATGGCTGCCAGGAAAAGTTATTACAAGTCCATTCGTATTTTCAGTCATCGTTAAAGTTATGGTTTCCAAGGTCCTTAAAGTAATCAAAGGACCTTGGCTTTTTCTATGTGGAACACGCTGTAATTCCTCGCAGTTTGTTATGAATAAAATTAAATGACTCTATTGGAGAAAATTGAACATACTAAGATGGTAACGACAAAAGCTATAGATATTGTAGGTAAGGCTAGCCACACCTGGAGCTTATGGGATTAACCACAGATACACCTCTGTCTGAACTATTAACTTTTCTTCTCAGGAAGTTTTAGGGACTGCCTTTTGGGGAATGGCTTCTAAATGGTCCCTTTATAAAGGAAGAACAACGAATTTTGGTGTTTTGGGAAGGAATATCTTGGAAATTCTTTTGTGCATCAGTTAATCATAATATAAGCAATTAATTATTTACCAGTTGGTCAGTGCACAGTGGTAGGTCGCAGCTGGTGCAGAAAACCTACATGAAGCTAGCAGCTTCATACTAAAAAGTCTTGCAGAGGACTGGAAGTTTAAAGATACCATGAGGCACCTTTCTTAGTTTCATTGAATGCTGACGATTCGCTCCTTTTCTAAAATACGATTAGCACGTGTGTAGAAATTATTGAAATCTCTTATAAATACCATTGCCGGTGTATAAAAAAGGGGAAGGAAAATTTTCATCTAGTTTTGGCAGTTAGTTGCAATACATCTATTAACTTTAAAAGAAATTTTTCTAAGCGATTGCATAGCTCACTCGGCCATGTGGATAATGACCAGCCATTTATTTCAAGAAAAGTCGGTGAGGTCACTTATTGAAATACTGAAAGTATTGTGATCATTGTTTTATAAAATCCAGTGTGGGAGACCTGAGAAATGAATTTCATGCTAAGTTATTCTTATATTTTTGCAAAGATTACACTAATTAACACAATCGATTATTATTGCCTTTTATAGGATTTTTTAGTGTTCAGTGACTCAGAGAAATGATAGTTTCAGCCATTAATTTTCTATTTGCGGTGACGCTCTTTATCGTAATGCACATAGCCTACGCTTTGGATTGAAAGATCGACTTTCTGTACTTCAGCTTTAGTTGATCAGTGCCCTCCTATAGTTCTCTTTCTTTCTGTAATAGCTTATATTGGCCAAAGGAATAGGAATTTGACGCTAACCCTGTTATTTAGCCTATTTTAGAACATCTCTACCACGACAAGCAAAAAGTATTAAACCATTCCTGGAAGAGAATCCAATTCTCCATCTCTCTTAGTATGACAAGCCACTATTACGATGGTAATAATTTTTGTTTTCCAGAAACTTTAGATTATCAGTCTTGATCAGGTTTTCTGCAATGAAGTAAAAAATGAATCGCTGAATAATTCATAGCTCCTCTGAACAACTTCAGATTTACCTGGAAGGTATCCGTCTTTGTATGAAGTATTGCTATTATTATTGTTGGAAGAGCTTATGTTTAAACTACTAAAGTTTAGATACATGCTTTCCGCAGAATACAAGACTGCGATTGCAAAAAATTAGTACTAATTTCAACTTTAATGGTCACTACCCTGTGCTTGGTCAATTAATTACCTTTAAGTATTGCTCTCGGAACCATTTTGTTTGACTGTTTGTAGTCTCCTGGCGCTTACAGTACACGCAAAGCATTGAGATTTATGATACTGAGTGAAGTCATTAACTCAAGAGTAAACTGTTATGATTACTTTGTTTTCCATAAGATACTGGAAAATGGGGCTATTCACTGCCATATTTTATATTTTCGAAGCATCCCACTTGCCTCCTGTAGCAGGCAAGTCTCATTAGTTCCATTAATTCCTTATGTGCCTCTGTCTGGACTTAGAAAATATACAGTAGTGTGATGTATTGAACCTTTTTGGAGAAACTAAAATGAAACCAGAAAACATGTTTTACGGTCATGATGTTTCAGTGGGATTAATATATCTTTTTTTTTATTACTTTCATCTCGGGTTGCAAGCCTTTATTTAGTAATTCTTTGACGATTAAACCCATGAAAAGTTAATTAAAAAAAAAATATGTCGACGTCTCCAATAGCCTTTAGTGAACTGGCTTTGTTTCTTTTGAAATGGAATTTGTTCGCTTGCCTTTTAGGATTATTCTTTTATTGGTGAACGAATAAATGAGCACTATTAAAAACACAAGGTCATATTTCAGTGAGTTTCAAACACAGATGAATAATCGAAATATATTGTGGCAATGGAGGATGAGGTTTGTGTTTACGTTTTACTCGCATTAAACAAGCTGTCACCTTAAAGGTTGGCAAAGTGTATTTCATTAGCATTCAGAGAGGAATACAATGCATCGCGTCGGCTGCTAATTAGATAAAATCACAATGACTATTGTTTAAACTTACACTGTATTGTTATATATAGTATAGCTTTATAATGGGAGGGTTTTGAATTGGCAACTTTCTATAGTCTGATAACAGTTACTGCTTACAAAGGAAAATATATAATTCTATTTCGGTAATAATAATACATAATTACTTCTTATACGATCATTAGCAGAAAGTTTAGCTTTTCGAGTTGCCAAAATAATAACAAGAAATTGAGCTCAAAAAGTTGCTTAATATGTTTGTTTAATTTTTTTATCATACTTGTACTTGTGTGTTTTATTGTTTCTTCGCTCCTAACCCTTTTTAACCTTCATAGGATTTTACTGTTGTTCAATAGATTTTTTTTCATGTATCCAATATCAACGACGTATATTTTAAATTAGTTCATACATATATTGTTTATCATATGCAAAATATCGAAATGATAATATATGTTATGTGATATATTGCCTACTGAAATTAGAATAGTATGATCCGTTGTTATTAGGTATAGAAAAATATTAATTCCATTTGAATACCATACTGTTGACCTAACAGTGATTTTTTATGAATCATTACATTGTTTCAACGAAAATTGACAATTAATTTCTCGTCCAACAGTTATATGAAATTACTTTTTTCAGTTACAATAGTTTATGAGCAGGATGTGATAACATAGAGGATATCTTTTAGTTTAATATGTAGCTTTGTCGTGCACTAATATCTATGTCTAAGCCAAGGTGTGTAAGTTTAGTAGGCTATTCCCCATTTGCTTCGAAATATGAGAAGATACATATCCTTAGATTTGATGAAAATAAAAAAAAAAAAATGTATCTTTTTAGGGTAACCTGGCTTATATGTGATATAGTAGTAGAGATTATTGAATGAAACCAATTAAAATATCTCCACTGACCTGATATAGGCGAAAAAAATATTCCTTTTTATTACGCTCTAATCTTCCTGCTCCTCTTGTCCTCGTAACTTTGGAAATGCATATTTATCACTCCTGATTTCCCAAAGGCAACCACATATATCCTACTCAAAGCAATGGTCACAACTTCAACATTTAACATAGGTGTCTTATTTGTGATTGCAATTCACTCACGGAATATTCTCTTTATCTTTCATTGGTTTTTTTTTATTGTTTTGTATTGCCTTCTGCCTTGTGATTGTCTTGTGAATTTCTTCATAATTTTAATGATATTCAAAATATATTGTTACTAAGATTATTATAAAGAATCTTGCCATTTTGACGCTTAAAATCTTTCTTTTTCCTTCATATATACTTTACCCTTTTCCAATAATTTGTTCACATCTTAAAAACTAAATGACTTGCCATGAGTGAAAATATAAGTAAAACTATTTATTACATTAAGATTCAGGGGTCTATATAAAGAAAGGATAATGTTTGTTAGTAAAGAGATCTAATTAATTTTTCGAAAATTATATTCAAGAAATCTTTATTCTGTACTTCATAAACAAACAATCATCGAGAACAAACCAGTGAATTTTTTTTAATATATATAGTTTCCCCTTTCTATCATTATCATTATCACGCCCCGTGGCAAAAGAGCTTTGTGATTAACGTCCGATTTAAGACATTTGTCTCCTATTGAATAGAAATATCTGTTCTATTTCAGTCGGCTTTCACTTTCACAGAACAAGGAAAAGTCACTATCTCTGCTGGCCTACATTTCAAACTAAGAATATCCATCAGTTATAATAAACAAACTTTTATCATTTCTGATATCACATAGATATCAGATCAAACAGTTATTCATTTAAAGAATTTATGAATATTTTGCCGTTCACTTACAATACAACATTTTTTGTATTCCAAAAATACTTTATTTGATAACATTATATCATCAAAGGACGAAGAGAATAAATAGTATGTATTGTTAATGGTCACTGTGTTTTCATTCTTTTATGACGTTCTACAGAATCATTATGATGCAGGGAATTTATATTGAATTCATTCCAATGCTATCGGGAAATGAAATCATAATATAGAGTTCATAGTTCGTTAGTATTTTGTACAGTAAGCGTCAAATGTGAAGCTACAAATGTCAAAATTCATCCTACTTAAGAAACTTGTGTTGCCGGTTAGTATATTGTATTCCAATTATTGTCATTCTCTTTATCTGATAATTGGTATTAGTGATTAACAGTAGAATCACAGAAGGTATTTCCCCAGGGAATAGTCAATATCAGTTCAATAATTGTTTACTAAAAGACAAAAAAAAAAAAAAAAAAAAAATCCCCTAGTAACATTTACAACTCTACGTGTGTTAACGAGTGTTCAACATTGAATGACAGCAGGAAGGACTGCATAAGCATTGGCCTAGTGTAATTTCTAGATTAACTTGCTACTTTTATAGCGTTACATCGGAAGTTATTATTATTTCTTTTGATAAAACACAAAGAAGTTTAGCATCGTTTTTATTTTTGGTGTGAAAAAAAAAAACGAAATCCAAATTAAATGCGTGTTTAGCATTGGCTACAGGGTTAGCCCTATTTCAATTATCAAGGAAATATATTTTCTAGCTTGTTATTTAAAAAAAAATAGTTGTTTGGATATGTGCTTGGTTTTATTATGTTTCATTATCATGAGTTTTATAAATACGTGCCAGGTTTACCACAAAATTTCAACTTGTTTAGTAGGAATTCGTTAAGAACTAATGTTGAATCTTACTCTCGCTTATCTGTACATCATACAAGTAATTATTTTCTGTAGGATATGCTAAAGATATGTTAACATAACTTGTCAATCTCTTCTAAGTCTTACCACTTTGAGAGGACATTGCTTGGAAGGGTGTGTGAGAGAAGGAAATTGAAAGTTAATGTGGTTAAGAGTCAGGTTATGATATGCACGAGAAGGTGCTAGGTTGAATGCCATTTTGATTGGAGAGTTACTCGAGGAAGTAGATCAGTTTACGTCCTAGGGGCCTTTAGTTGTGGGAAATGGTGGAGTGGAGGGGTACGCAGAGTGAACGAAGATTGTAAAGTGTTGGGAGCAGTGAAGAGAGTGGGGAAGAATAAAGAGCTAGGAATTAATGTAAAAAGAGTTCTCTATGAGAAAGATATTGTACCAAGTGTGATGTATGGATCAGAGTTGAGGGGAATGAAAGTGACGGAGAGACAAAAATTGAATTTGTTCTAGATGTAGTATCTGGTAATATGGCTGGTGTATCTCGATTGGGTAGGGTTAGGAACGAAATAGTGAGGGTGAAAATGAGTGTACGAAAGTATTTAGCAGCTAGTGGGGACATGTATGTGTTTAAGTGGTTTGGCCATGTAGAGAGAATGTAAAATTGCTGTTTGCTGAAGAAGGTGATGAATGCTAGAGTTGATGGGAGAAGTACAAGAAGAAAGCCAATGTTTGGGTGGATGGATGGAGTGAAGAAAGCTTTAGGTGACAGGAGGATAGATGTGAGAGAGGCCAAAGAGCTAGAAATAGGAATGAATGGCGAGCGATTTTGATGCAATTCCAATAGGCCCAGCTGCTTCCTCCAACCGCACTAGGGGGTTCAGCTTATGAAGGTTTTTGTTGTGGTGGATATCGGGGGAGGGTGGATTGGCTGTGTCACCCTAGCAGTACCAACCAAACTAGTCTGAATCCCTCGTCCGGCTGGGAGAAACGAAAAGATTTTTTTTTTTTTTTTGTCGGCTATCCCTCCAAAATTGGGGATATGCCTTGGTTGATATACTATTTCAATAATCCTGTGGTTTTTAATCTCCAATCTAGACTATACTGCTAAATTGTAGAATATGATGCAAATATTGTGCAAATTCAAGTAGAATATAAATTTGGGAGTTTTTCGACATTAAAATTGGCTCTGTCCTTAATTCGATGTAGTTAGCCTCTCGATTGCTATTTACGAATATATATATATATATATATATATATATATATATATGTATATATATATATATATATGTATGTATGTATATATAATGTATGTAATGTATGTATATATATATATATATATATATATATATATATATATATACATATATATATATATATATATATGTGTGTGTGTGTGTGTGTGTCCATTATATACAGTATATATAGACGCATATATTCTAGTGTGTTTATGTATTTTTTGTAACTACGTCTATACACAGCATGTATGCATACGCGTAAGTGCTTCATCTCGAAACGAAACATGGAATTGAACTTATTTTTATCCTTAGCAATTTTCCCGGATATAGAACGCACTGGGAAGGAGTTCTGTTCAAGTAACTTGAAGAGCCTTATTCGGAATAATGACGTCTATTATAACTTAAGGCTCTGCGCTCGTTATCAGTATCCATTAATTTAGGTCCATGCAGGGAATGGCTGCCTTCAACGAGTACGATTCGTATTGCAAGTTTCTACGGAAAATGTGATGCGATGGCCAATTATATGTATCCCAACTTATTTATTGTGTGTATAAGTTCGTGAATAGTGTCTGCTTTTCTAGTGAGGGAGTTTGGAATGGGATTGCCGAAATCGCTTGGTCGGTAACGATTGAATATATCTTCTATATTTCACTATAGATCGATTTGATTTAATCCCATGTGGGAAAAATTATAACCGGAGAACCCCGCAATGCTGTCCTTAAACTTATATTGAAATCATCTTTAAGAGAAGAACACTCCAAAATCTAACCATTGTTCTCTAGTCTTGGGTAGTGCCATGGCCTCTGTACCATGGTCTTCCACTGTCTCTTGGGTTAGAGTTCTCTTGCTTGAGGGTACACTTGGGCACACTATTCTATCTAATTTCTCTTCCTCTTGTTCTGTTAAAGTTTTTATAGTTTAAACAGGAAATATTTATTTTAATGTTGTTACTCTTTTTAAAATATTTCATTTTTCCTTGTTTCATTTTCTCACTGGGCTATTTTCCCTGTTGGGGCCCCTGGGCCTATAGCATCCGGCTTTTCCTACTAGGGTTGTAGCTTAGCAATTAATAATAATAATAATAATAATAATAATAATAATAATAATAATAATAATACTCTTATTGAATTTATATACATTTATTTTGATACAGATATTGCTATGGCAACGCTCCAGAATATTAAAAAAAAAGAGTGAAAAGAATCTTCAAGAAAAATGAAGGCTTAATAGTGGTGTATATTGTTGTAGAGATTTTTCAAGGGAGCCCTGTGAAAAAGCCTGATGAATAGGAACACAAATGACAAGGACTATATTACAAAGGAAGGGAAAAGATTGCGCTGAAAAGGAAGTAACTCTTAATTACACGAGCATTATCGTCATAAAGGAAAAAATGAGAGTAGTCTACTAGTACCGTCGGCATAGCGTTTATTTAGAGAATTCTGGAGGCAGTAAAATATATGTTAAACCTAAGGCTCATATCCCAGTCCGTGAGCAGAAGAATCACGACCCTTTTAATTACACGAGAGGTCTCCTGCTTTATGTTGCAATGGCTTTCCGTTGTTTGAAAATCTAGGAGTGATGGACAAATGTAAGGAATTAAAAATGGATTTGGGGTCCTGATGGGGAACTGTTCCAGTTTCACGAGTGCTGACCAGAGATAAAACTTTCCAATTATTTTAATTGATGTTATTATTTCTTCTGACTATGAGACTCTTTATTATGTCATTTTTTCTCTCCTGCTGTGAATTTGAAAGGTAAGATAATGAATCCTAGATCTAATGAAACAAATTCGTTGTTGCCGAGTTGTTTTTATCAAAAAATAATAATTTTCCGAGACCTCGCGCTTATTCTAGTGTTATTCCAGAACGCAACACATTTGAATGTAAATAGAATCCTAAGGGGTTGAGAAAAAAAAAATGAAAAAAATCATACACATGGGATTTAGCAAGTGGCGTAGTAATAGAGTTTTAAATATTGCGGAAAAGGAAGCACTGTTTAGTAAATATATCTAGAGTAATTTAAAGTTATCATATAACGTAGACTATAGTAGAAAAAAGCTAATCACGGAATACATACAAGATATTTTTCATAAAATCTTATTTAGAGATGAACCTTGAACATTTTGCAAGTGTAAATTGAAATATTGAAAATTGGTAAATGGAATGTTAGAACCATGAATCATATTGGGAAGTTACAGCAAGTGGAGTGAATTTATAATATATTGTTTGGATATCTTAGCCCTAAGTGAAATAGTTGTAAGGAAACGTTAGACCTAGGTAATACACACACACACACACACACACACACACACACACATATATATATATATATATATATATATATATATATATACATGATAAACAGATGGAGTTTAAGAGAAGGGGCAGGAATGATGACACCAAGAGCAGAAAAGACATTAACTAAGTGTAGAGCTATAAATAGTAGATTGTTACTTGCAAAGTTTAAATCAAAGCAGTGCAATATGAGTATTATAGTTTTCTATGCAACATCAAATGATTCCCCTGAAAAAAGGAAAGATGAAAACTATGAAGAACTGCAGAGTGTAATAGATGAGATCGCAGAGAAAGATATGGTAAATGTGATTGGCGACTTCAGTGCTAAAGTTGGAAGGAATAATCAAGGGATAGAAAATGTGATGAGTGTCAATGCGAAGTTGCAAATGAAAAAAGAAACACATTTCATTAGTTTCTGTTCAACGAAGAATCTTGTCGTTGGAGGTTCTCCTTTCCAGCACAAGTACATCCACAAATATACTTGGTCTTCACCATGCGGTAATAACAAAAATAAATAGATCACATAGCCATTAAAAACGAGAGAATGATGGCTGAGAAATTTAAGAAGTTATAGAGGTGCAAATATTGGTAGTGATCACCAACTCCTCATTGCCACAGTGAAATTAAAACTGAAAGCACCCGGCAGAGAGGTAGATAAAATACTTAGGTTTGATACAACTAACTTTCTAGAAGAAGAGCATAAAGAACATTTTCAATTGAATGTAGGAATCGAAATGCTGTCTTGGAGACTTTAAGAGACGAAGAGCAGACAATTGATGAAGAATGGTGTGATATTAAGAACATATATCAGTCAGTTGCTAGTGAGGGTTTGGGACACACAGTTACAAGGAGATACTTAATATACTATGCAAGGAAACAAAGACAGAAGTTGATTATTGAAAGTTTTCGAGGAAGTAACGAAAATTACAAAGTATAGCATGCTAAGTATTTCAATATTGATAGAGAGGTCAAAAGAAAAGCTAGGAATGACTGGAGAGAATATTTAGGCAGTAAAGCAGACGAGGTTGACAAAGCTATGAATTCAGGGAGTGGCTATTGTGTAAGAATCGCTCATAGAATTATTAATGAAATCTTTACTGGGGCAAAAGAGATGGATCTGTTATAACAACAGACTATGAAGAAGTGCAACGTTGGATGGAACACTAGCGAGGTTATGAATAAGTGATATGAAGGGAATAATTTAATTGATATACCTGAAGCTGATGAAGACCTTAATGTGATCATGAATGAATTCAGTGTGTTTGAAGTTGAAGCTATCAGTAAAAAACTCAAAGAGACGGAAAGCCCTTGATACAATAGAATAACTACCGAAATGATATTGGCCAAAAATTAAGTGACTCCTAGAGTACTTACAAGATTATTTTGTACAATCTGTCGATAGAAAGCAAACTGAGGAATAGGAGTTAGGAGTGTTGATGAAAATGCAAAAGAAAAAAAAGGAGTCCTGACTGATTGCAATGATTATAGAGGCATCACATTTTCTGTCCGTTGTTATAAAAATATGTAGTATGCTTATTCCAAAGAGACTGGAGGGAAAGACTTATGTAAAGCTGAGAGATGAACAAGCATCATATAGAAAAGGAAAGAGTTGTACTGACCAATTTTCATTTTGAGACATGTTATACAGAAATGCATAGAATATAGACATCCACTTTTATTGGCATCGGTGGACTGAAAAAGCCTTTTATAGTGTGCACCAGCCGATTTTGTGGAAAATGCCGAGTTATTATGGAATTCCTCTTAAATAGGTGAATTTAAATAAGTCTGTTCATGAGCATTGCAAGTGCAAAGTTAATGTTAATGAAGTCCTAGCAAGTGAATTTCTAGTGAACAGTGGAGTACTCCAAGGGAATATGTTGTCACTTATGTTGTTTATCCTCCTCATAGATCTTGTAATGCGTAGAACTATTTGAGATGGTGGAGAAGGATTCGACTGGATTGATAATAGAAAATTAGCACACCTAGAGTATGCTGATGATGCTGTCCTTATAAGCAGCACGCCTCAAAATTTGCAGTGCTAACTTACCAGAATGCATGAAATATCGCACGAGCTTGGGATCAAGATTAAGAGAAGAAAGACAGAGATGATGAGAATGGAGTATGCAATTGAAAATGAAATATCATTGGAAGAAGAAAGGATTAACGTGGTAGAATCATTGAAAAATAACAGCGAAACAATCTCCAATAGACTTAAGAAAAAAACCCTCAAAAGAATATTGGGAGTTAAATGGCAGGCCAGAATTAGAAAAAGAACTATAAGAGATATTAATCTAGTGCCATATGTGGATGACATTATGATGAGTGGTAGATGGAGATGATTTGGGCATGCTCCTCGCACTCTCCAAGAGAGATTAGATCACCAAAAGTTTAGCTGGGCTCCACAAGGCACTAGAAGTGTTGGAAAACTCAGGCCTACATGGCTGAGGTCTATGAAGCGTAGAGTAGGAGAGGATAAATGGAGAAGTATTGAATTAAAAGCTCAAGATAGAGATGACTGGCGAAATCTAACTGAGGGTGTTTGCGTCAAAATGCGCAGGAGGAGGCGATTATGATGATGATGAATATCTGATAAATGCTTGCATAATGTTTGGTAATTGTAATTGTTCAAATAGAATATTTTTACTAATGTTATTAGGTCTGAAATGGCCCACCTATAAACATTGGAAGCTTATAGTTAATAAGGAGGACTCTACAACTCCTCGTTTAGAATTTGTAGTACACTTGAGTTCCACTTATGCTTCAGACCCAACATGTCGCTGTTGATAGAGGATAAGCCATCCTTGATACACACTGCGATTAGGTTTCCTGGTTTTGTTTATCTTAGATTTGAGCACATGATATGATATCAAAGTTGGAGATATATCAATTACAAGGAAAGTTGGCTTCTAAGATATCAACAAATTAGACCTTAATTGAACTTCCCATTCATAAAAATTGTAAATAATTATTAATCCCAAATATGCCATATATATATATATATATATATATATATATATATATATATATATAAATAAATATATATATATATATATATATTTATATTTATATATATATATATGTATATATATATATATATATATATATATATATATATATATATATATATATATACAGAGAGAGAGAGAGAGAGAGAGAGAGAGAGAGAGAGAGAGAGAGAGAGAGAGAGAGAGAGAGAGGACTGGTAAAATCTAACAGAGGCCCTTTGCGTCAATAGACGTAGGAGATGATGTTTATGATATCAAGGATCTTCATATCGTATATCAGCGGAAGTAAAATTGTAAACAAAATAAATACCTATCTCGAAAGTTGACGGGACCAAAAAACAATGTTTCAAGTGATAGTGTTATCATAATTGGACATCAAAGTACTAGTGAAATTAAATTAATGACATCCTCAGCTCTTGATAGTCTTTGCCTAGCAACTACAAAGGGAGCAATAAGAATGTGCAATAATATTATTTTGAAAAACGGTAAAGAATATCACTTGATATATTTTTACAATTGTTTTGGTCTTTCTTGTCTATGTTTTGCACTTAGGCTAGTAATAGACCGGGAGAATGACCCCATTAGTCTCTAATTGATGACCATTTAGTACAATGTATCCTCAGTGTGAATATTAGATGAATGACTGATTAAGAACTTATGAACAATATTATCTTCTGGAAAATACAGATATATGTGACGAATGATGTATTTCACTGAAAGACTGAAACACACGCTAGTTCACAAGGAGCATTATAAACACTTGAGTATATAATTACCCTAATCCTGATGTAATGAATATACATTAGCGAGAATTCAAATGTTTTGGGATTTTGTTATTTTCTTTTAAATGTAGATTATGCATTAGTTCTACAACTGGAGTACTTAATAGCGCATTTCACCAATGTTTTATCTTGAATACAACAAAATATGGTATGAGAAACATTCTAGAACTAGAGGGGCACTCAGTAGAGCACAGGCCTCTGTCGTGGCAACTTATTTCTCGACCTTTTGCTCGACCTTGACCTTGAGCTTTGAATTTAACATGTATTAATTGGCGTGGATTTTCATACACCTGTATGAACCAAGTTTGAATCTCTGTGACAAGGATGGCCAAACTTATGGCTGATTATGTGGCGTGGACATTTTGCTCGTCCATGACCTTGAAGAAGTTTTGGAAAGAAGTGAAGAGAGTAAGGGAGGCTGGCTCAAGAATTGAAGAGACAATGAAAGATGGAAATGGAAGGTTGTTAAAAGGAGAGGAAGCAAGGAAAAGGTGGGCGGAATATTTTGAAAGTTTACTGAATGTTGAGGATAATAGGGAGGCAGATATAATTGCTGTTGCAGGTGTTGAGGTGCCGGTGATGGGAGGTGAGAATGAGAGAGATATTACAAGAGAGGAAGTGAGGAACACTAGATGAAACGAGAGTAGGAAAAGCATCTGGTATGGATGGTGTGAGAGCTGAGATGTTGAAGGAAAGGGGGGGGGGGTGACTACTTGAATGGTTGGTGAGATTGTTTAATAACTGTTTTGTGTTGTCAATGTTACCGGTAGATTGGGTTTGTGCATGTATTGTACCACTATATAAGGGTAAGGGAGATGTGCATGATTGTTGTAATTCAAGGGGTATTAGTTTGTTGAGTGTAGTTGGAAAAGTGTATAGTAGAGTACTGATTAATAGGATTAGGGATAAAACAGAGAATGCAGTCTTAGAAGTACAGGGTGGTTTTAGAAGAGGTAGGGGTTGTATGAATCAGATTTTTACAGTTAGGCAGATATGCGAGAAATATTTAGCAAAAGGTAAGGTGTATGTTGCATTTTTGGATGTGGAGAAAGCGTTTGATAGAGTTGATAGGGAAGCAATGTGGAATGTTATGAGGTTATATGGAGTTGGTGGAAGGTTGTTGCAAGCAGTGAAAAGTTTCTACAAAGGTAGTAAAGCATGTGTTAGGATAGGAAATGAAGTGTGCGATTGGTTTTCGGTTAGAGTGGGGCTGAGACATGGATGTATGATGTCGCCGTAGTTGTTTAACTTGTATGTTGAAGGAGTGGTGAGAGAGGTGAATGCCCAAGTGCTTGGACGAGGATTGAAACTGGTAGACGAGAATGACCATGCATGGGAGGTGAATCAGTTGTTGTTTGCGGATGATACTGTACTGGTTGCAGACGCGGAAGAGAAGCTTGGCCGATTAGTGATAGAATTTGGAAGGGTGTGTGAGAGAAGGAAGTCGAGAGTTAATGTGGGTAAGAGTAAGGTTATGACATGTACGAGAAGGGAAGGTGGTACGAGGCTGAATGTCATGTTGAATGGAGAGTTACTTGAGGAGGTGGATCAGTTTAAGTACTTGGGGTCTGTTGTTGCAGCAAATGGTGGAGTGGAAGCAGATGTATGTCAGAGAGTGAATGAAGGATAGAGTGTTGGGGGCAATTAAGGGAGTACTAAAAAATAGAGGGTTGGGCATGAATGTAAAGAGAGTTCTGTATGAGAAAGTGATTGTACCAACTGTGATGTATGGATCGGAGTTGTGGGGAATGAAAGTGATGGAGAGGCACAAATTGAATGTGTTTGAAATGAAGTGTCTAAGGAGTATGGCTGGTGTATCTCGAGTAGATGTGGTTAGGAATGAAGTAGTGCGGGTGAGAATGGGTGTAGGAAATGAGTTGGCAGCTAGAGTGGATATGAATGTGTTAAGGTGGTTTGGCCATGTTGAGAGAATGGAAAATGGCTGTCTGCTAAAGAAGCTGATGAATGCAAGAGTTGATGGGAGAAGTACAAGAGGAAGGCCAAGGTTTGGGTGGATGGATGGAGTGAAGAAAGCTCTGGGTGATAGGAGGATAGATGTGAGAGAGGCAAGAGAGTGTGCTTGCTAGAAATAAGAATGAATGGCGAGCGATTGTGACGCAGTTCTGGTAGGTCCTGCTGCTTCCTCCGGTGTCTTGGATGACCGCGGAGGTAGCAGCAGTAGGGGATTCAGCGTTATGAAGCTTCATCTGTGGTGGATAAAGGGGTAGGGTGGGCTGTGGCACCCTAGCAGTACTAGCCGAACTCAGTTGAGTCCCTTGTCAGGCTGGGAGGAACGTAGAGAGGAGAGGTCCCCTATTTTGTTTCATTTGTTAGATGTCGGGTACCCCCCAAAATTGGGGGAAGTGCCTTGTTATATATGTGATGACCTTGATCTTTGACCTTCCAAAATTTAATCATTTCCACTTCTTTACATAACAGTTGAAAATCCTGCAAGTTTCATTACTTAACGACGAAAATTGTGGCCGTATGGTTGATAACCAGAGTTTGACCTTTTGCTTGATCTTGACCATGGATGCAACCTTGACCTTCGAACCTAAGCTGTATTGATTGGCGTAGAATTTTAAATCTCTCTCACAACGATATCCTACCTTATGACTGATTGCGGGAATTTGACAGTTTGCTTGACCATAACCTTTCACCTTGACCTAAAATTTATTCATTTCCAGCTTTTTTCATATCAGTTAATCCTTGCAAGTTTTATTACTCTACGATTAAAATTGTGGCTAGGAAGGTGTTCACTAACAAACACACACACAAACAAACACAAACACAAACAAGGGGTAAAACATAACCTTCTTCCAACTTCGTTGGCGGAGGTGATAATGAAGTGTAGAAAAGAAAAAAAACGTACAATTTATTTAGTTCCGTTTTCAGCAACCCTCTGTCTAGTTTATTTCCTAAATGAAAAAATTATTCTAGTCTCTATAGTTCTTCCTTTCCTTCTTTCTTGAGCGTTTTTATTACTGGTCATCTCGTTCTTTCATTCTATATTTATTACCCTATGAGTTTATGA
>NC_090746.1:26388872-26431372 GCF_036898095.1 Palaemon carinicauda | reverse complement strand
TTCGGAGACCCAGGCCTACATGGCTGAGGACTATGAAGTTCAAAGTAGGGGATGATGAATGGAGAAATATTGAATTTAAAGGTCAAGATAAAGACGATAGGCGAAATCTAACTGAGGCCCTTTGCGGTCAATAGGCGTAGGAGATAATGATGATCATGATATATATATATATATATATATATATATATATATATATATATATATATATATATTCTGTGTATTTCTATGTGTATCCGTAGTCGTATACTTTCGGGATGTGTGTGTGGTGTCCTATAGATTGATTAGATGCTTAATGAAGAAAAATAATTTTATACAGTAGTCACTTATATTGTTTAATAGTTGTTTCGGACTCGTATACTTATTAGATGATCTTATACACTATCATTAATAATTTGCTTGCAAATTACTATCTCAGCTTCATTCTATTTTCAATGTGACGGTGTTTGACATACTAAATGCAATTACGCTTACGTTTACCTAATGTAATGATTTCATGACGTCTAGACTTCAAGGCAGAAGCAAGCCTGGTTTAATGTCATTATACTGATCATTTCACACCTACACCTATCCAAACAGCGCAATAATTTCCAAACACTAATAAACCTTTCCCATAGAAGCCAATGACATTAGCTTAGATTTTACTGAAAATATTATTCAGCTTTCAGAACAAGGATATTATACTTAGGACTTATGAGGTGAAAAATCAAATACATAATTATACATTATATAGGATGAAATACCCTTGTAGAAAAAATAAATTTTTATATTTCATACTCAAAAACTACAGATATCAATATGCATTGCATGAGAAAAAATCCGTAATTCCCAGAAACTTTTAAATGTCATTAGTTAGAAAGATCTGTCTATATCACAGCAAGTAATGGTCATGCAACTTAGCGTGAGTGTAATTTCTTGTTCTTATAATGATCTGCTTGTATTGAAACATCATGGTAGATAATTTTGCTTGTGTGTTATTTTTTTTTCTGTTCATAGCATGCATGACACCATTGCGCCCAAGTCAGGTAGGGAGACCGGGGTTAGTTGTTTTACTATTGTTACCCCTAATTCAATATCTAATGAAGGAAACCCTACACGAATTTATGTTGTGGAAAGTTTATTATATATGTTATCATAACTATATAACAAAAAAGTTATACACTTTCAATTTCAGGTATATAAGAGAAAATAACAGGGTTATAGACCACGGTGTTTATTGTTACAAAATATAAAAAAAATTACATCCTTTAAAATCCAAAAGTAATGTCAATATTTCTTTGGACACAGGTCACATACATAATGAACACTATTTGTGCATCTTTGATGGGCCCAATCTTTTCATTTGAGGCAAAGGTTGAATTTGACCATTAGATACCACTTGCAAGGCACCATTAATCTTCAATGTTGTTCCTGTTCTTATTCCAACTAGACTTTAGAAACCCTTTGTTGTTCTAATTGCTTTTACAGGATTTACTCTTGAGCTTTTTTCCTTGTGAATGCTCATTGTGGAGCTGTAGGTTCTTCTTAAGTGTGACTGTTAGTGGCGTTGACTTTTGTTGCATCTTTGAGTTTTTCTTGGGCTAGCCTTTTTAAATGGTCTCAGTTCCTCCGGGGTTATGATTTTTCCTGTAGGTTTTGATTCTGTCTTTATAGAAGGAGGTGGTTGGTATATGTCAGGCCTATCTAAACCACCCTTGCTTGTCCTTGCGTCAGAGTCTGGGATCATATTCTGAAGGCTTATGAGCTGTGGAGTTGTATTCACATGAAATGGGTTCAGATGTAGCCCACAGAAACTTCCGTAGGCTTTAATGGGCTTTTATCAATTGTTTTGATTTCATTACCCAATTTGTACCGTCTGCAACTCCAGTTAAATTGTTGCAGGGCAAGTTGTTGCTGATTGTAACAACCAGCCCCGAGCGAATTATTTTACTCCTTATAATTTTGGCTATTTGTATGAATTGTGAAAAAAATAAGTCTAATCACATATGTAGCCGGAAAACAGTTATTAGAAACCACATTATTTTTCATGAACATAAGTTTCATTAAGGGTGATGAACATAATACGAAGTGTCAGATTCTTTACTCAGCGTATCCAAAAACAGTTTCTTGTTTGTAGTTTCTCAAACGGTTGATCAAAATGTTTTGCACTCGACGAGGATATAAGTCTGATACTGACGCCTGAAAGTTCCAAGAACTTTGGCGCCTACTTTTGCTATATGATTGAGATATTGACGGTGCATCAACCTACCCCTGTATGAACTAGCCCCGGTCTCCCCTACCCAAAATTAATCTTTCAAGAAAATAAGCTTTCTAGATAATATTGTCTTCCTGATATTTATGATTGAACTGTACTATCAGTAGAAAATCAGTGATTTGAAAATGTATTTAAAAATCTATTTGGTTTAATTTCCTTATTAGATAATCCCTGTTTGAAAAAAGTACCTTTCAATTGTTTGCCTTTCTTCCTTGGTAACAGAATCACTATTCTTAAAACAGTATCGTAGAAACTCAGGTTATATCATTAGAGTGCTGGAAAGTTAGTTATAAATGGCCATAAACATACCCAATCTTTATTATAATTCTTAGTATTGTTTACCGGTTAATTGGATTTGTATATTTACACCTTATACCGACGCACAAGTTGAGAAAGCGTTGCTGTAATCAACCCAAAACAAAAATTACATGCGAAATGTTGCAAAGATTATTTTCGTTGTTCACATTCTTAACATTGTTCTCCATAAGTCTTCTGCTTGAATCTTATTCCCCTTAAAATGTAATAAACGGCCCCTACTGGCTATGAACACTTTCCGGTGGGATTTACCCTCCGTATTCCAACAAGCCTCTTGTCAGTTCGCGTGTGTTGGCCATATTGGAGAGGATGACACAATAATGGTGCAATTTAAAGGAAGGGGAAGTGCTGCAGAATTTTACCCTCTGGTAGACAGAGGTAGTGTTAGGGAAATATTTTAATCCTTGTAAAATTAACTATCCTAATACTTATTGGGATAAAGATATATATTATGTACCATTAGGTGTTGAGCATGATCATAATGAAGATGAAAGAGATAGAGAGATTCATATGAAACCAAAGCTAGTTATGTTTGTACCAATCAAGGACGAACATTATCACCACATTGTTAGGTTTTGCCAGTGGAGAAGGCAGCATCTATTTACGAACAATATTGTAATACATTCTTCTGTTTTAAATGATGGCTGTAGACACGGTGATAACATCATCCCCAGTGCGTATACTTAGTAACTAATCCGCACGTTACTAGCGACGTTGGAATACCTCGTGACTCTAAACAATTATATTATTTTGATTTGTCATTTAGTTCTTGTATATCATTGTTGAGAATAAAACTTTTACTAAAACTGTTAAATGAGACCCAAACATTAAAGTTTCAGTGAATATACGATATTCTACATTTTTGTTTTGTTTTTGTGAGACAGTGTTTGTGTGTGGATATGTTCGGGTCTGTGCTTATCAACTTATTTTGTAGATGCATATAATGGATATTTGTAGCCTACACACACACAAACATACACACACACACTGTATATATACAGTATATATATATATATATATATATATATATATATATATATATATATATATATATGATGACAGCAGGCCGGGAGGAAAAAGGAAACGAAGATTGGACAAGCGCTTTCGTGTTATTATTACACCTCTTCACCGTCTTATGGTTTAAAAATCAATTAGAATACAAAGAAACCTCTGTGATGACGTAAAACAGAAAAAATGAGTAAATTACAAATTACTTAAAAGTTAGTTGTTTAAAAATATTGTTTACAAGAAATTCATCCAGTTTGTACATACCTGAACTGGTGTTAAGCAGATCTTCGAAATTTTTCTTAATTAAAACTGTTTCAATGATATTTCTTTTAACAAAATCTTTGCAAAATATATGTTCTTTAGCAGCTTTCCAATTAATAGCGTGGTTGCAATCATTCATATGCTGAAAAAGACTGCTGGCAATGTTTCCCGTTCTTACATTATATTTATGCTGTTTTAATCGAGTTTTTAGTGCTTTGCCACTTTGACCAATATATCGTTTATTACATTGATTGCATGGAATTTCGTATATACATCCGTTAATCTGTTTTGGGGAATTTTTTATCAATATATTCTTGAGTGTGTTGTTTCTAAAAATTACATTAATTCCAAAAGGTTTTAAAATTCCAGGTAGAGGTACAAACTGTTTGAAAAAAGGTAAAACAAGGAGGTTATTCACATTAAAATTATCGTTGTTAACAAAGCCATAGAAAGTTTTCTTTGCCTTTTGACAGGCTTTGTTTATGAAATGTGATGGGTACTTTAAAATAGATGCTATTTCATGAATTTTCCCAAGCTCAGCTTCAAGGAGATCAGGGCAACTTACCCGCAGTGCCCGTAAAAACATGGATGAAAAAACCATACAATGAGAAATTAAAAAACAAAACTAATAATGAAAGAGTATTAGACGAGGAGCGAACTAATTCCCATCAATTTAGTATTTAATAATATATTTACGTGTAAAGCTTTTAGTAGAAGTGAGAGTACTTGAAAATGGAAGGTATTCCCGTATGAAGTCAGCAATGTCTTTATCGATTTTGGAAGAAAAATTAATTAAAAGGTTTAATTAAGTCAAATCTTCCCTTTTTTGCATCGTAGTCTATGTTTATGCTAATATTTAAAATTTTCCATCTTATTTAGTAAAAATTGAGAAATAAGAGAAAATGTATTAGGATAGTTTTTAGGATAGTTTTTCAGGGACATTATTTCAAACCAATAAATACGATGAACCTAACAAATTAGTGTTTGTATGGACCTTACCATTGGATTAGATATGGATATATATTTTTATAAACAAGGATATAAAAACATTTATATTGTATTCCATTTGTATCTATATGAGGTCGACATCATTTAGCTTTTTATTTTAGTTTTCCCGTAAGAAATTATATTGAATACATATATTTTGATTGTTTGACCATTGTTTCTGCAATCCCAGTTCACAATATTTAATCCTATTAATCTTTTTCTTTTATGTTATGTTTTACAAAAATATCATGTAGGGCTACAGTATATGTTATGAATTATTATTTCAATACGGTCTATTTTCGCTGTTTTAATTTCATTTTTGTATATGTTAGTTATCATTTTCAATTTCCATGCAATTTATGTTTTCTTATTATTCTTTCATGCTAAAGAATAATAATTGTTCCTCAACTAGAGAAACTAAATTGTCAGAGTATGTCTGTATTGGTAGAACATTGAGACAGATGGCGAAGGATCTCATCCGAAAGTTTTCAATTAAGAACCGTAGATCAGGCAGGTCATTTAGTTCCCACGGTATTGAAAAGTATGCAATTTCGGACCTCTGATGACATTGATTATAATGATTATAGACTGCGTATAGTTTCAATGCACCTCCTAATTTGGACACTGTATTTCACCATATTCCTTCTTCTTGCTATAGATTCTCATAGGAAAATTATGACCAAGGACATTGTAACGTTATGGCCTGTCTGTTCCGGTCTGGTGATATCGGAATGAGATATTACACTTTGGCGTGTCTTGTTGATTTGAACGGGTTCGCCCTACGTCAGTACTGAGAAGAATTTAACCACAGAAATGGTAAATTCATCAATATTACCTATTTGATGTAGCATTTTTTTTTTCAATGGATCTAGGTAATTGTTTAAGGATTTTATGTTATGAACCGCTCACTTAAGGTAACCCCTAAACGTATATGATGCATGTTTCGGTTTGGTTAATAAGAAAAAAAAAATATTTATGAGATTAAAACCATCCGTTTCTAAAGGAACTGTATACCTGGAAAGGTAAAAGGTTTCACAACGACTGTTTCACCAAGCATGCTATTCTTTCGCGTGTAGTACAGTATATTTTTACCTTATTTTTTATCTCTGTACCTTGAGATCGCTTTGAACCAGAGATACCTATATTTTTATCGTTGCTTGCAACTTGCGAATATTAGCCATCAAGTGTCTGACGACGTCTCTTTAACTTTTTTAGGCTTTCTATTTATTCCTTGTGTGATTTTCCCATGCTATTATAAGGTTGCATGCATCCCGCTGAAGTGGTAATACAGCATTTTAACTATGTATTGTTGGAAAGAGATTTTCCGATAACTTTATTGAATTAGGAAATACATGTGCCTTAAAAAAACATTAATGGGAGTTACCGTTGTATAGGCATTCCGACAAAAATCAACATAATTGTTTTGAAGCAGTGAGGGTCTAGCTTTGGTTGCTTCCCCTTGCAAAGAGCACACAAAGATCGCCGGATATTATGAAGTGATTATATTATTTTCGCCTGCACAGTGTACGTATGTTTTCTGTTGAATGCTAGTATTGCAAGATGAGCCATTCTGCGATATTTTGGAGAAGCCTACATTGAATCCATGAGTACCGAATTTGATTTAATTTCACTTGACAGTGAAGCGTGATTTAAGTTAAAATGAATTGTTTGTCACTGAATTATAAATTCATTAATTATATTTTTCTAGAAGCTTCAAATTATGCTAGTTGCTTTGAATGTGATATAAAGTGTTTTTGTGTTGTTAAGGAATCACTGTTGGTAGGTAGCTCTTATCTAATGAAATGCATGCTGGGAAACCTACTGAGTACGAAGTTTTAATATATATTTTTTTTTTTCACTATGTTACGATAAGTGTTGAGTCGAATTTGTGGTGTTAGTTTCAGTTAATCTTTACAGTGTTTTATTTTTGTGTCCAAACATATTGCTTAAGTCATACATAGTTTGTCTGTGTTTATTAAAACAATATAATTATTTGAGTCTTTAAGGTCATGTCTTGAATTTTACATTTGTTCATAGGCTAAAATGCACAATTAATACATGTCAGGGTTGGATAGAACATAATATTTACATAATTTTAGAATTTAAAGCATGAATATCTTTTTTTTGGGCGTAGATTACTAAAAACATAGACATGAAGAGTGGCTGCAATGCTTGCCTTTTCTTGGCTGAAATAATTTTACAACTATTAACTAAAAGATAGGTATTTCTTATTCCTGACACTCAATTTTTTTTTTTAACCAGTTTGGCAATTTGGTAATCTGATATATTCTTGTGAATAATTCATCCATGAAAGTGATAGTGTAGTAATTTAAATTTCGATTTTTCTTGCAGGCTGATTTAATATGTGCTATTTAATCAACAAGTGAACCAATGTGTATCTTTACATATGCCAAAGGGAAGTACTTTTGTTTGTCATTTGCAGCCTTAGTATAGACAGTTCCTTCTGTATTGGTATCCTCGATATTCTCAGAAGAAAGTCATTGGGCCAGTAAACTTCATCGGTTTTCGTGTTTAGATTTCATTTAATTCATGAGGAAAAGTTGTTTCTTCACATAATTAATTGGATTGCTTTGGTATGCCTCTATTGCCATGGCTTAGTCTTTGATTGTCTGGTTCTATGAAATATTCCTAGTTGAGCTTTGTTGTGTCTTTAGATTTCTTGTTCGTTACTGTGGTTTTTCATTTAGGTTCTTGGTCTTACTTCATTTCGTTTTGTTTGTATATGGTCCAAATTTATATTGCTTGATTACCCGCTTCTTTGTATTCTTTTGAGTACGTGCTGGTTTATAGTTAATGTGGATTTCCGAGAATTTGTTTCTTTCTCTGTATTCCTTTGGGTTCTTGTTTGGTCATCGTTGGATTGTTGTTTTTTTCTGTGATTGATGTAAGTAGTTGAAATATGATTATTCGACTATATAAGTAACTATCCTGAGGATTTGTTCAATTAATTTTGCTATGGCTCAATTGGTTATTACTAACAAAACCTTAGAGTCAAACGCCTTTGCCTTTTATGAGAGAATATCACAATTTCTACAATATTTTATATAATTTATCCTACCTGTCTCTTCCTCAATATTAATTCTAGTGGTTCCCTCATAAGAGCCGTCACATGTTGGAGAATGGCCTAACTCTAGCTGTTCAAGTAGCAAAGGTAACAAGAGGCCAGCAAGGATAATTAGGCTTAAGGGGATTTTTGTCTATCTAATGGTTTTGTGGCAGCAGGTCGCTACTGATGCCAGTATGAATGATAAGCCATTCATTAACCAATACTGTAGTGAGAATCATGCAAGTGTGGACCGTTAGCGTTGTTGACCATCATGCGCCATCCACCAGTTGAATTATAATTATTACTTGCCAAGCTACAACCCATGTTGGAAAAGCAAGATGCTATAAGCCCAGGGGCCCCAACAGGGAAAATAACCCAGTGAGGAAAGGAAACAAGGAAAAATAATATATTTTAGGAACAATGACATTTAAATAAATATTTCCTATATAAACTATGAAAACTTTAACAAAACAAGAAGAGAAAAGAGTTAGAATAGTGTGCCCGAGTGTACCCTCAAGCAAGAGAACTCTAACCCAAGACATTGGAAGACCATGGTACAGAGGCTATGGCACTACGAAGGACTAGAGAGCAATGGTTTGATTTTGGAGTGTCCTTCTCCTAGAAGAGCTGCTTACCATAGCTAAAGAGTCTCCTCTACCCTTACCAAGAGGAAAGTAACCACTGGACAATTACAGTACAGTAGTTAACCCCCTTGGTGAAGAGGAATTGTTTGGTAATCTCAGTGTTGTCAGGTGAATGAGGACAGAGGAGAATCTGTAAAAAATAGGCCAGACTATTCGGTGTATGTGTAGGCAAAGGGAAAGTGAGCCGTAACTAGAGAGAAGGATCCAAGGCAGTACTGTCTGGCCAGTCAAAGGGCCACATAACACTCTAGCGGTAGTATCTCGACGGGTGGCTGGTACCCTGGCCAACCTACTACCCAAGTTTTACTAGCAAGTGACATATTTCTCTCTGTAGTTTTCCCTCTGCTTTGTTTCGCAGAAACAAGATACGCTGTTGAAAATTTGCCGTAAAAAACGGTAAATATCCTGGAATAAATGTTGCCAGGAATTTTCCGTTTTAAAAAAGGATATATTGCCGTAAATGAGGGGGTATTACGGTCAACAACCCGTAAAAAATAATAAAGAAATAATGTAAAATTACGATCGCCTGTATTTTACTGAAATACTGCTGAGACAGTATATTTTTACGGAGAATTTCCGATTAAAATTACGATTTCTTTTAACAGTGTAGACAAGGCGCTGAGGTATATTATTAAGGGGGTAAAAAAGAAATTCTTTAGATATCGTCATTATTAATTGGGTCACCCTATTAAGTTTTGAATAGCCTTAACCCTTAGGCCATCAGATTATCTGAATTGTAATCACCTTTAAAAGAAAAGAAAATAATTTTGTCCTAATTCATTAAAACAAAAGCAGTGAAATAATACTAAAGTTAATTTTCTCGCTTTGTTTCTATATTCTGTGGCCGTTTCCTTGAGACGTAGCTTTTCTTGGATGTTAGATTAAGGAAATGTTTGATGTAATAAGTTTAATTCCTTGGCAACGACAAAACCATCTTTGTATTTCGTGTTGTTACTTTTCAGCGTCTTTTATCGCATTTTTTTTTTTTTACTAAATTACTAGTAGATTCCAATATATGGTTCCTAGACTTTCCAACCTTCCAAGTCTGTGGAGGGATTGGCAAATTTTTTATGATTTTATTATAATTATTATTTGCTAATCTACAATCCTATTTGGAAAAGTAAAATGTTAAAATCCCAAGGACTCCAACAGGGAAAAAATGGTCCAGTTAGGAAAGGAAATAAGGAAATAAACTACAAGAGAAGTAATGAACAATATAAAATATTTTAGAAACAATAACAACATTAAAATAAATATTTCATTTGTAAACTATAAATACTTAAAAAAAACAAGAGGAAGAGAAATAAGATAGATAAGTGTGCCCGAGTGTACCCTCAAGCAAGAGATCTCTAACTCAAGACAGTGGAAGACCATGGTTTAATTTTAGAGTGTCCTTCTCCTAGAAGAGCTGGTTACCATAGCTAAAAAGTCTCTTCTACCCTTACCAAGAGTAAAGCAGCCACTGAACAATTACATTGCTGTAGTTAACCCCTTGATCGAAGAATTGTTTAGTAATATCAGTGTTGTCAGGTGAATGAGGACAGAGGAGGATGTGGAAAGAATAGGCCAGACTATTCGGTGTATGGCAGGAAAAAGAAAAAAGGAGCCGTAACCAGAAAGGTGGATCTAATGTATTACTGTCTGGCCAGTCAAAGGACCCAGTAACACTCTAGTGGTAGTATATCAATGGGTGATTGGTGCCTAGCCAACTTACTACCTGTGTGGTTTTAGCATATTTTTTAGTTAAAACTTAAATTATGTGTTTTCTGAAGTAGAAATTGTTACTAACACATCCGAGTGATCTTGTTCAATGCCTAACATTACGATTTAATTACAATTGTAGCAATCTCAGACAAGTGACTAAGGGAAACAACGGGAAGAAAATAAAGTTTAAAGACTTATTTATTCAAAACTTTGATTAACAAAATTAAAATACGGCGTATGAATTTATATGGAATCTCTCTCTCTCTCTCTCTCTCTCTCTCTCTCTCTCTCTCTCTCTCTCTCTCTCTCTCTCTCTAATCCATGTCTTTTATCACACAACCCCCACCACTTTGGCCAATTTCGAATACTGTACCAGTCCAAATGTAATGCGCATGAAATGCTTTTCACAAAAGCTTTTTCCCCCAGACTCTTTGAATTCTCCATCTATATCGAAGCTTAAATGGATCAGAGAGAGAGAGAGAGAGAGAGAGAGAGAGAGAGAGAGAGAGAGAGAGAGAGAGAGAGAGAGAGAGAGGCTTGAATTTTGCATAAGTTGTTGACGTCATAGTTAATTGAATTTTAGCATGATTTTTTTTTATATATATATATATATTTAGCACGATAAATTAGGATTTGTTTCCACTATGCGTGAAATAATTCAGCTACCCGTTGTAGGCCGATGTAACAGTATTAATATTCCTAAAGATAAAATAATTCTTGGTAAATAAATTTTGTCCTCCAATACGCTTATGTAGAAGTAACAGTGTACACGCCCAGCTGGAAGATAGTACGAACAGTATGCCTTGTGACCAGAGAAATTCATTAGTTCTCAAAGAGCGTGAGATTGGGAAACAGCTACAATTCAGGGAATATTATAGAGTGAGACTTCTGTAGAAACCAGCTTAGGAGGCTTCTGGGTCGTGTGGTGCTTATTTGCGGGCTGCAGTCATACGATGCTCACCTGAATGCTAGAGGACCTGGGGGTAAAAACACACTACAGTCTACGGCTAAAATATTAGAGACAGACAACGAATTGGACTGATAAAACGAGCAAAGAGAGAGAGAAAGACAGACAAACAGACTGATATTGAGATGTAGATAAAGGAGGGTCAGAAAATGCATCGGGCAACATTGAGAAAGAGAAAGGATAGAGAGAGAGAATATTTGCGCTGGGTCATAAAATACACAACACTTTCGCCAATCCTAGTTTTCTAAAAAGATTTCATGTTTAAATGGATTGGTTTCTCTACTAAGTATAAATGCATGAATTTGATAGGAATTTGTAGAACAGAGTCGAAATAAGCTTATTATCTCTCCTGACAGCCTATTTCTTTTTTTTTGCTTTTTTAGTTCTGAGGCCCCAGTAAAATTTCCTGTTTGGTATTTATTTCCATGGTCAAATAATTTGATATTGAAGTATCTGTATTGTCTAATACTTGATACACACACACACACACACACACACACACATATATATATATATATATATATATATATATATATATATATATATATATATATATATATATATATATATCAACAGTCGTTACTAGTCCAGTGCAGAACACAATAAAGATCTCAGCCAAGCTCTTTCATTTCCGCCTGTTTATGGTCTTTCTGTGCTAGTCTACACCCGCAAACTTTCTTAGTTCGCAATCCATCGTCTTCTCTTCCTTCCCCTGCTTCTTTTACAATCTCTTGGGACCCATTTTGTTATTCTTAATGTCCATCTATTATCTGTCATTCTCATTATATATCCTACCCATGACCATTTCTTATTTTTACAAGCTGTTAGAATATCCTATACTTTAGTTTGCTCTCGTATCCATGTTGCTCTTTTCTGTCTCTAAGTGTTATTCTCTTCATTATTCTTTCTATAGCCCTTTGAGTTGTAATTAGCTTACGTTTTAATTATTTAGTAAGGCTGTAAGTTTCTGATACATAAGTTAATACTGATAGGACCATCTGATTAAATATTTTTCCTTTTAGAGAAAGTGACATTTAACTTTTCATCATCTCATTTTGTTTACCAAGTGCTCTCCATCCCATGCTTATCCTTCTTTTAATTTCGGTCTCTTGTCTGGGGGAAACACTTACTGTCTGTCCTAAGTAATTATATTCCTTAACAATCTCTAGAGATTTTTTCATAATTCTTATTTGTTGTCTCTGCATTTTCTTTGACCATTATCTGCTTCACTCATTAATTTTCAGTCGTACATATTTGCTTTCTCCATTTTAATATATATATATATATATATATATATATATATATATATATATATATATATATGTTTATATATATGCGTGTGTGTATTTATGTGTTAATATATCATCTAAATCATGTATGCATATATATATATATATATGTATACATATACATATATATACATATACATACATATATATATATATATATATATATGTATGTATATATGTATATATACAGTATATATATGATGTCTCACAGGATTATAATAGAGGAGGAGTGGAAGTTAGTAAAAGAAAATTTTGTTTGGATTGCAAGTGATGTGTGTGGCAAGAAGTTTGTTGGGGGCTGCATGAGGATGGGCAGTGAATGGTGGAATGAAGGAGTGAAGGTAAAAGTGGAAGAGAAAAAGAGGGCTTTTGAAGAATGGCTGCAGAGTAATAGTGTAGAGAACTATGAAAGATATAGAGAGAAAAATGTGGAAGTAAAGCGAGGTAAGTGAGGCAAAGAGGGCAGCTGACCTGAGGTGGGGTCAGGGATTGGGTCATTCATATGAAGAGAATAAGAAGAAGTTTTGGGAAGAAGTGAAGAGAGTGAGGAAGGCTGGTACAAGAATTGAAGAGACAGTGAAAGATGGAAATATAAGGTTGTTAAAAGGAGAGGATGCAAGGAAAAGGTGGGCGGAATATTTTGAAAGTTTACTGAATGTCGAGGATAATAGGGAGGCAGATATAATTGCTGTTGCAGGTGTTGAGGTGCCGGTGATGGGAGATGAGAATGAGAGTGATATTACAATAGAGGAAGTGAGGAGAGCACTAGATGAAACAAGAGTAGGAAAAGCATCTGGTATGGATGGTGCGAGAGCTGAGATGTTGAAGGAAGGGGGTGTGACTGTACTTGAATGGTTGGTGAGATTGTTTAATATGTGTTTTGTGTTGTCAATGGTACCAGTAGATAGGGTTTGTACGTGTATTGTACCATTATATAAGGGTAAGGGAGATGTGCATGATTGTTGTAATTCAAGGGATATTAGTTTGTTGAGTGTAGTTGGAAAAGTGTATGGTAGAGTACAGATTAATAGGATTAAGGATAAAACAGAGAATGCAATCTTAGAAATACAGAGTGGTTTTAGAAGAGGTAGGGGTCGTATGAATCAGATTTTTACAGTTAGGAAGATATGCAAGAAATATTTAGTAAAAGGTAACGAGGTGTATGTTGCGTTTATGGATCTGGAGAAAGCGTATGATAGAGTTGATAGGGAAGCAATGTGGAATGTGATGAGGTTATATGGAGTTGGTGGAAGGTTGTTGCAAGCAGTGAAACGTTTCTACAAAGGTAGTAAAGCATGTGTTAGGATAGGAAATGAAGTGAGCGATTGGTTTCCGGTTAGAGTGGGGCTGAGACAGGGATGTGTGATGTTGCCGCGGTTGTTTAACTTGTATGTTGATGGAGTGGTGAGAGAGGTGAATGCTCGATTACTTGGACGAGGATTGAAACTGGTAAACGAGAATGACCATGAATGGGAGGTAAATCAGTTGTTGTTTGCGGATGATACTGTACTGGTTGCAAACGCGGAAGATAATCTTGGCTGATTAGTGACAGGAAGGGTGTGTGAGAGAAAGAAGTCGAGAGTTAATGTGGGTAAGAGTAAGGAAATGAGATGTACGAGAAGAGAAGGTGGTGCGAGGTTGAATGTCATGTTGAATGGAGAGTTACTTGAGGAGGTGGATCAGTTTAAGTACTTGGGGTCTGTTGTTGCAGCAAATGGTGGAGTGGAAGCAGATGTATGTCAGAGAGTGAATGAAGGATGCAAAGTGTTGGGGGGAGTTAAGAGAATAGTAAAAAATAGAGGGTTGGACATGAATGTAAAGAGAGTTCTGTATGAGAAAGTGATTGTACCAACTGTGATGTATGGATCGGAGTTGTGGGGAATGAAAGTGACGGAGAGACAGAAATTGAATGTGTTTGAGATGAAGTGTCTAAGGAGTATGGCTAGTGTATCTCGAATAGATAGAGTTAGGAACGTAGTAGTGAGGGTGAGAACGGGTGTAAGGAATGAGTTGGCAGCTAGAGTAGATATGAATGTGTTGAGGTGGTTTGTCCATGTTGAGAGAATGGAAAATGGCTGTATGCTAAAGAAGGTGATGAATGCAAGAGTTGAATATAAGAGGAAGGTTTGGGTGGATGGATGGAGTGAAGAAAGCTCTGGGTGATAGGAGGATAGATGTGAGAGAGGCAAGAGTGTGTGCTAGAAATAGGAATGAATGGCGAGCGATTGTGACGCAGTTCCGGTAGGCCCTGCTGCTTCCTCCGGTGCCTTGGTTGACCACGGAGGTAGCAGCAGTAGGGGATTTAGCGTTATGAAGCTTCATCTGTGGTGAATGGCGGGGGAGGGTGGGCTGTGGCACCCCAGCCGAACTCGGTTGATTCCCTTGTCAGGCTGGGAGGAACGTAGAGAGGAGAGGACCCCCTTATGTTTGTTTTGTTTGATGTCGGCTACCCCCCAAAATTTGGGGCAGTGCCTCGGTATATGCATGTGACGTTTATATATATATATATATATATATATATATATATATATATATATATATATATATATATATATATATTAGAGTCACGGAACTAAAAGGGAGCAGACTTGATTGGAGTTAGTAGGCTAAATGGTTCGTCTCTCTTATGTAGGCATCCTGGACCAGGGTTGGATTCCCGTCAGATGCTATTGTCTTTGAGTTATTTCGCCTCGAGACTCTGATCCCGAGGTCGGTAAGAGAATTTAGTCATTAATGTATTAAAACTTATGGCCTATTTGAAATATGAAAACAAACACGTTCAAGTATATATATATATATATATATATATATATATATATATATATATATATATATATATATATATATATATATATATATATATATATAATTTATTTATTTCCTTATTTCCTTTCCTCACTGGGCTATTTTTCCTTGTTGGAGCCCTCGGGCTTATTGCATCTTGCTTTTCCAACGAGGGTTGTAGCTTGGCTAGTAATAATAATAATAATAATAATAATATATACATATATGTATACATACATAGATATATATATATATATATATATATATATATATGTATATATATATATATAATTATGTCTGTGTGTGTAAATGCATATTATGAACGTCTTTCGGGAAGATTTTCATTAATACCTATTTTTTTGTGAAGCATACACTTTTAATGTTTTGGTTTTTGTTGCCAAATCGCCAATCGGAATTTTGTGTGTGCGTATATATATATATGTATATATATATATATATATATATATATATGTGTGTGTGTGTGTGTGTATGTATGTGTGTGTGTATATATGTGTGTGTGTGTATATATATGCATACAGGTATCCTGGACCAGGGTTCAAGTCCTGGCCGGTCTGATACTATAGTCTTTGAGTGATTTCGCCTGGGGTTCTGATCCCGAGGTCGTTAAGAGAATCCAGACTTTAATGTATTAATATATATGGTTTATTTGAAATATATATATATATATATATATATATATATATATATATATATATATATATATATATATATATATATATATATATATATATATATATATATATATATATATATAGACCAATTAGCTACGATGGTGAAGATGGGTTGATTTCAATTCTAAGTACAAAATACCTGAATTCGACAGGTATAAGTACAGAAGAATTGTCATTGACTTTTATCTTTCTTCGTGGCCAAGTGGCTTAGTCACTGTCTATACAAGCTTGCCGACCAGGGTTCGATTCCCGGCCGGAGCCAAGCTCTTGTCTTTGTGTGATTTCGCCTGGGGCTCTGATCCCGAGGTCGTTAAGAGAATCCAGACATTAATGTATCAAAAATATATATGGCTTATTTGAATATGAAAAACACGTAAAAATGTGCAAAATTTATCATTAATTGAATGCCAAGTAACAAACTACCAATTAGCTACGATGGTGAAGATGGGTTGATTTCAATTCTAAGTACAAAATACCTGAATTCGACAGGTATAAGTACAGAAGAATTGTCATTGACTTTTATCTTTCTTCGTGGCCAAGTGGCTTAGTCACTGTCTATACAAGCTTGCCGACCAGGGTTCGATTCCTGGCCGGAGCCAAGCTCTTGTCTTTGTGTGATTTCGCCTGGGGCTCTGATCCCGAGGTCGTTAAGAGAATCCAGACATTAATGTATCAAAAATATATATGGGTTATTTGAATATGAAAAACACGTAAAAATGTGCAAAATTTATCATATATATATATATATATATATATATATATATATATATATATATATATATATATCATACAAAGTCTTTTGCAATATTTATGTATTCATGCATGACCATATTCTCTCATTTGACAAAAGAAAATCGTGTTCTCATGTGGTCTCAATAAATTAAGAAAAAATTTTCACTTAATTACATATTCATTATTTACATGAATAGATTATTGAAAATGTTGTGTAATGGCTTTGTTTTAATCAATAATTCATTGGTACCATACAAGAAATTTACTATAGTAAATGAAGAAAAAAACAGTATCATATTTTTAGACTTTGTAATAGTTAGACAAGCAGATAAATATAAAAAAGCCTACCAATAATTTTTCATATGTACATTCCTACTTTAGCTATTAAAAATATAGAGTATTTTGTTCCTTCTTCCTCCATGTACCTTAGGGGACTTCGAGTATGTAGCCCTGAGTATATAGAGGATGAGTTTACCAATCCAGTCCAATCCTTTTCCAACATCTCCAACTGTTCTACGCTTTACAAAATCCATGAGGAGGATAAACAACATAGGTGACAAGCCTTAGAGTACTCCACTGTTCACTGGAAATTCATTTGATAGGATTCCACTGACATTAACTTTTCATTCGCTATGCTCATGAACAGACTTAATCAAATTTACATATTTTAGAGGAATTCTATGATAACGCATGACTCTCCACAAAATAGGCTGGTGCACCCTATCGAAGACTTTTTCATAATCCACAAATGCTATCAAAAGTGGATTTCAGTATTTTATGCTTTGTTGTATATGTATATATATGGAATGATTATGGTAAATCCTACCTCAAAGTAGGTGCGTGGAATGTTTGCACCCTTATGGATGCTAGAGACACACCGCCCTGAAAGAGGAACTGCCCTAGTCTCAAGAGAACTTACCAGATTCAACGTCGATGTGGCTGCTCTCAGTTAGACTACATTAGAATTCACAGAAGTTGGGTCAGGGTATACTTTATTTTGAGAAAAGAAAAAAACTCGGAAGACCACTGTTCCCAGGGTGTTGGTTTTGCAGTTAAGACCCAATTAGTAAAAGCCCATAACCTGACGCTACATGCGATTAATGATGGATTCACCTCACTAAGACCACCACTCCCGAAGAAACAGTTCATCACGCTAGTATCAGTGTACGACCAAGATCATGTCAGAGGTGCCATCTACCAACAGCTTGACACAGAAATTCCAAATTGCAGCTAAGGACCGTCTCCTCCTCTTGGAGGATTTAAACGCCAGAGTGGGGCGAGATTATGAACTCTGGCGCAACCTAATCGGCAGGCAAGGCATGGGAAACTGCAATTATAATGGTCTCCTCCTCCTTGGCCTTTGTGCTGAACAGGAACTGTTCATCACAAACACACAGTTCAGACTCTTGAATCGATTTAAGACCACCTGGAAACATCCTAGATCAAAACACTGGCATATCTTAGATTATGGGTCAGATAACAACACAAAAATGAGGTTTTGATCACGAGAAACATGCCTAGAGCAAGCCATGTAACATCCAAGAAAACGAAGCCAGAAGAATATACGACACTTGTAAATTAAAAGATCTTGATACATCTCGAGCTTTCCAAGCAGCAATCCAGCAGAACCTATCAGCCAGAGAACCTTCAATCAATGCTGAATGAACTAACTTATGAGATGTCATCAATGAAGCTGCAAATAGCGTAATCGACCACCAGAGCAAGCAGCTCCAGAACTGGTTAGACAACAACGATGAAGATATTGAGTCCCTCATTAATGCCAAGTGGAAAGCTTGAATAGCCCTCAACCAAGATCCTAATTCCCACCCAAAGAAGGCTAAATGTACACAAGCAAATTTACAGTGTCAAGCCAGGCTTTGAGAAATACAAAATGAATGGTGGCAGCAAATGGCTCAAGACCTACAAGGTTATGCTGACATGAGGGACCTTAAAGCTTCTTTGAGGGCACTAAAGGAAATTTTTGGACCAAAGCAAACTACTGCAGGGACACTCTTGGCACCAGACAACACCATCCTCACGGATGATAAAACATCCAGAACTGTTGGGTAGAACATTTCAACACTCTCCTGAACAGGAACTCATCAACTCAATAAGACTTCCTTCGAAATGTGCCACAACAGCCACCTCAATTATGGATGTCCCTACCACCAACATTTTAAGAATTCAGTGCAGCTTTAAGACAAATGCGCCAAGAGAAGGCCGCGGGACCGGACAACATTCCCTCTGAACTTCTGACCATGGCAGTTTAGTCCTGAAGATGCGTCTTCACTCATTCATACTGAAAGCATGGGAGGAAAACAGTCCCATCAATGATTGGAAAAATGCACTCCTTTTCACCATCTTCAAAAAAGGAGATAGAGAAGAATGTGAGAATTATAGAGGGATATCCTTGCTATCAATTGCAGGGAAGGTCTTGGGAAGGATTGTACTAAATAGAAACTATACTGAAAGAATTCCAGTGTGGTTTCCGCCCATCTAGAGGAACCATAGACAGGATTTTCTGTGCTCGCCAACTACAGGAAAAATCAATAGAATAGCGAAAAACCATAATCCTAATTTTCTACGACCTTGAAAAAGCATACGACAGCATACCAAGAATAGCCATGTGGTCTGTCCTCAATCACTTGAGAATCCCTTGCGTTTTGTTGATATGATCAAAGTCCTACATGATGGGATGACAGCTAAAGTAATACACCAAAGCAACTTGTAAGCTGATGTGGCCGACGTAGTGACGTCCCCGACTGATGAACACCAGATTGGGGTTCGAGTCCCGCTCAAACTCGTTAGTTTCTTTGGTCGCTGTAATGTCACCATCCTTGTGAGCTAAGCCTGGCCCTCCATGGTCCTAGCTTGGGTGGAGAGGGGCTTGGGTGCTGATTATATGTACATATGGTCAGTCTTTAAGGCATTGTCCTGCTTGATTCGGGCAATGTCACTGTCCCTTGCCTCTGTCATTTAGGAGTGGCCTTTAAATTTGTAAACATGTGGACTAAAACAAGGATTACCATTGGCGCCATGACCCTTTTCTCTTTATACTTAGCTGCCATGCTATATGAAGTACTCAACAATAACCCAGGGGTTGAGATAAAATACAGATTAAATGGAGGAATTTTCAAACTGGCCAGACTCGAATACCACCACCATCAATATTACGAAACTACAGTATGCAGATAACAACGCTGCTGTAGCCCACACCCAAGTAGAATTCTAAGAATTGGTGGATAATTTCCATGCTGCCTACACGTGTTTTGGCTTATCAGTTAACAAGGCCAAAACTAAGATATTGGCCCAGCCAAGACTATGGGAAAATCCTCCAGTAACTAACATCACCATGGATAGAACTACCGTTGAATACGTCAAACACTTCCCCTACCTGGGAAGCATCCTTTCCACCCAAAGCACCTCCTCCAAAGAGATTGAAAATAGGTTACAAGCTGGCCACACTGCATATTGCAGACTATCCACCATGGTGTCCATGAATAAAGACCTAACCACCCAAACAAAGGTGATGTACCCTGTTATATGCATGTGAGAATTGGACCCTTTATAGAAGCGATCCCCAAAACACTGGAATAATTCCACCAGAAAAAAAAAAAAAACACTGAGAGCAATAATGACAATCAAATGGAATGACTGTGTCCAATACAGCAGTCCTTGAAAGAGCCAACATCACCAGCATCGAGGCCGTGATGATGAAACACCACCTATGATGGTCTGGTCATGTGATGCACATGGAGGACACAAGACTACCAAAGAAAATACTCTTCAGTGAGTTGAATACATGTGATCGCCTTAGAGGCCGCCCTATGCTTCGTTTTAAATCACTCAAGGAAGCTAACGTAGACCCCAGCACCTTCAAAGCTTCAGCAAGCAACAGGAACAAGTCGAGAAGCAAAGTTAAAGTGGGCACAGACCTCTATGAAGAGAATAGAAGAGCCAACCTGTTAGCTAAACGACAGCAACGACCAGATAGAGCAAACTAACCACAACCACCTCCCACGATTCAGTGTGATCAATGCCCTCCATTATTCAGGGCTCGAATTGATCTCACGAACCATAAGAAAGCTCAACCCTAACAATAATTAAACTACTATGACTCTCTCCTCTATTTAACCTCCTTTGTGACTGAAAACTATGATATTCGGATACGAGTATATGGCAACGAGACTATATGTGTATATATATATATATATATATATATATATACATATACACATACCATGAGAGAGATATTGATATTCAATATGTTTTGAAATAGTCGTAAATGATGCTGATTCAATTTCTATAAAACATAATTTTACTCCGCTTTTATCTTATTGTACAAACCTTCCGAACGAGCCCTTGACATGTAGATAAGTGACTCGTGGTCTCATTAAACTGCTCGGAAATCCATAAAAACTGATTAACTATGTTACCTAGTTCAGAAACACTAAGAAATGTCTGTTTTAGCCATCGATCTCGTCTAGTTTTACTTCTGTAGCACCATTAACCCTGCAGTAAGTGCAGTTGCAAATCCCGAACGCTTGTCAAACAGTAAATGATTACCATTCACGGCAGTGTCAATAATACCAGAGATTGGCAAACCAGAATGCATGTCACGCAATAAATGATGATCATCGTTGCAGGTCAAAATGCTAGGGAATATTTGATAGTCATTATCTCGATTCATATTTGAAGAGTTAATATCACTTTATCATTTTTCCTTTAAGTATTGCAAGGTAAAAATTAAGTTGTATATAAATTTTGCACATTATTGTTATTATTATTATTATTATTATTATTATTATTAATATTATTATTATTATTAATGTTATTAGCAGCTAAGCTACAGCATTAGTTGGAAAAGCAGGATGCTATAAGCCCAAGGGCTCCAATAGGAGAAAATAGCCTAGTGAGGAATGAAAACAAGGAAATAAATAAACTACCAAAGAAGTATTGATATTAGAATAAATTATTTTAAGAACAGTAACAACATTAACATAGATCTTTTTTAAAAACAAACTATAAAAAAGAGACATGTCAGTCTGTCTATCTCTAAAAGAATAATAATTTCGAAGCCCATGATTCATGGATACTAATAAATTGTATATCTGTATAGTCTGTTTACCTGTTGGAAAAATCACAGATTCTCTATTTTAAAAGATATGTTTGTGTTTGTAATCTAAGGGGTCGTTTATCTTTTAAACCAGTGTCCATTAGCCCAGCTCAGATTGGCAACCGACCCAAACGAGCGATTATAATGACGTTCCTGATGACCAAGGTATTAAAAAAACCGTTTGCGCAAGAAAATACGAGAAATTTAGAAGATATTATTATATACTCGCATATATATATATATATATATATGTATATATATATATATATATATACATATATATATATATATATATATACATACACATATATGAGAGAGAGAGAGAGAGAGAGAGAGAGAGAGAGAGAGCATCATGTACTCAAACACTGTACTTTAACAAGTGTTTAGTGAAAATTCACGATGGAAGAGAGAAAAGGTACATAGCTTGATGTCTTTACTTCAGCCTAAGTGGTTTGGAGTCGAGGGGAATGTCTTTTCGTGATGTATCTCCTTTGACTGATGATGCACAGCATAATCTGTCTGTTCCAGAGAGAGAGAGAGAGAGAGAGAGAGAGAGAGAGAGGTGGGTTCCGTAGCCTATTGCTTTTTAGACGCGTTTGTGTGACTCGATTTTTCTATCTAAATAAAGCTTTTTATTTTTATCATAGAATGCAGCCTTATTTGGAAATTGAGGCTATTTAACTGGCTGGAGTATGAACGTTTTACACACTTTATGGATGGCGTCTCTTCCTGGAGGGTAGGACTTAGTCTAGTGGAATCCTATTTCCAATTACTTTAAATACTCTAGTCGGCTTAAAATCAAATCAACCAATGAACCATCTGGTGCATACTTTGGAAACTTAAAGAGGTTTGAGTAATAATTGAGGAGTAACTTTATTATGGTTTACCGTATAGGCCCAAAACTTATATACGTTTTTTCAATCTAGAATAGATTATATATAGAAACTTTAACTTAAGAGTAAGTCACTGGTTTTCCAATTCCTATTAGCTTTGGAAGTATTTGAGGTATGCTTTTTATAATTTGGGAAAAACTTTCCTACAGAAATACCGTTCAACTCCTATGTCTTGTCATCCGTCAGTTTTACCTTTGTTTAAGGTCTAAACGCAAGTTTTCATATGAGGTTTTTCCACTCTCTAACCAATTTTGTAGTTTGTGACCCTTAGTTTTTTTATATTCATATTTACTGGAATGACTTTCAATTCGACCTCCAATTATGTCAGGCTGATTTTGGCCTAAAGTGAATATTATACGTGGATAACTTTTAAGGTTATAATGAATGATTTTCTATAACATTATTTCATCTACAAGGATTGGTCACATATTTTTTTGTCGGGTATAGCCTCCTTATGTTGAGACCTTTTAAATCCAACCATTCTCCTGCAGTTTCACCATTTTGCATCTGTATTTTAGTCATAGTTTCATAAAACTTTTTTTTTAATGGAAATTAATTCACATACTTTATTTGTGTTTTTCGTGGTTTCTTGTTTCTCATACTTATTGAATTGCGTAGTCGTTTAGACCTTTGTTTGTTTGAGAAAGTATTCTTTTTAAAGGCAATAAAAAGCTCTCAGTCAGGCCACTTCATGCACTCGGTTTGAGTGAAAGTAACCCGAGATTTGTAGATATGATCAATGATCAAATGGAGAGTTATTTATTTTCTTTCTGTCTTTTATTTCATTTATAAATTTTATCATTGGCCAATATTTAACTTTTGTCTTTTTTGTTTAATGTAGAGTTGTCTTTGGTGATGTCGTGAAGGAGGGCTTCGAGTAATTTGTATTTATGTATTTTTTATCTTTGGTTTAAAGAGTTCCATTGTTAGTTTTAGAATAAAATAAGATATGAAAGTCGAATATTGCCTTGATGTTTTCGAACTATGCCATGAATAGAATGGAAAATTTTCATTCAATTTAAAGATAAATACATTACTATCTATTTACAGACTGTGACCTTTTTCAATTAGAATGACGAAATTTCCTGTTTTTTAAAGAAGCATAGTTTTATTTTTTCAATGTTTATCAAGTCCTTGTTCGTAAATGACTTATGTATGTAATGGAAAATTATAAAATTTTGAAATATTTGATGTTCCTGAGTAAATATCTCTGCTTGACAAACAAAAATCAACACATAAGTGGACACTGATGACAAATTGTTTTCATAACTCGTAAGGAGTGTTTCTGATCGATGAAAAAAAGTGTAACATGCCAGGTGCATTTCAATTTGAACAATGAAAAAGAAGTACTTTACAACATGGGCTAGCAGATTCAGAGAGAGAGAGAGAGAGAGAGAGAGAGAGAGAGAGAGAGAGAGAGAGAGTATTGGACGTAGACGTTTGGAGAACTTTTCCTTGGAAAGTATTAATAAATTTTCTAGGAAAAGGAAAGCTGCTTCTGAGAGAAAGTTCTGTGCAGAACTTCATTTCCATAAGTTTTAATTCCGTATTAAAAATATTGGTTTTTGTAACTCCCAAGAGGTCGATATATGTTTAAAGAGCATATCGTGTCTCAGTTGTACAGAAGAGTAAATACTCAAAGCACTCATAAAGTCTTGAAAGAAACATGATATCTGTAAACATGATATGTGAATTTGTCGTGAGAAGTTTATCTGTTTATTCATCCACTTATTAATGTTTTATATTTGTTTCTCAGAGCAGTGTTGTTTGTAAGAATCCCTTTAGAAGTTGATCGGGAGATTGTTGAATAACTAATTTCCTTTTGTGTGCAGATATGCTTACAATTTATAATACTGGACGTAAAAGAAAAATCGTGATCGAATATGAAAGTTTGAAATTTAGCATGGCACATCAAATTATGATATTCAAGATATTCTGAAGTCAAACGTATAAGTTTTATTGGTTATGTACAGATCATGGGTTTATATATATATATATATATATATATATATAAAAAGAGAGAGAGAGATAGAGAGAGAGAGAAAGAGAGAGAGAGAGAGGAGAGAGATAGAGAGAGAGAGATAGATAGAGAGAGAGAGAGAGAGAGAGAGAGAGAGAGTGTGTGTGTGTGTGTTTGTGTGTGTGTGTACTGTACATATCATCATCAGTAGCCGTAACTTGTCCACTGCAGGAAGAAGCCCTCGTATATGTTCTTCCACTCGCGTCTTTTATGGTATTTCTATACCAGTTTATAACCGAAAATTTTCTTAGTTCGTCAAGCCATCGTCTTCTCTTCCTTCCTCTGCTTCTTTTGCAATCTTTAGGAACCCATTCTGTTATTCCCAATGTTCATCTATTATCTGTCATTCTCATTACGTATCCTGCACATGTCCACCTCTTTTTTTTACATGTTGGAATATCCTGAACTTTAGTCTGCTCTCGTATCCAGGTAAAAGTCAATGACAATTCTTCTGTACTTATACCTGTCGAAGTCAGGTTTATTTTGTACTTAGAATTGAATTCAACCAATCTTCACCATCGTAGCTAATTGGTATGTTTTACTTGGTATTCGATTAATGAGCCTTGGGGCTTTGATCCCAAGGTCGACAAGAGAATCCAGACATTAATTTATTGATATATATGGCTTATTTGAATATGAAAAACACGTTCTAAATGAGCAAAATTTATCTTTAGTTGAATGTCAAATACAAACATATACCAATTCGCTACTATGGTGAGGATGGTTGATTTCAATTTTAAATACAAAAAAAAAAAAAAAAAAAAAAAACAGAATTCGACAGGTATAAGTACAGAAAAGTTGTCATAGACTTTTATCTTTCTTCTTTGGTAAATGGTATCGTCACTATGGTACAAGCCAGGGTTCAATTTCCGGCTGGTCAGAAGCTATTGTCTTTGAGTGGTTCCGCCTTGGGGCTCTGATCCCGAGTCGATAAGAGAATCCAGACATTTGTGTATTAATATATATGACTTACTTAGATATGAAAACACGTCTAAATGCGCAAAATTATCATATATATATGTATATATATATATATGTATATATATATATATATATATATATATCTCACCACACACTTTTTTACCACTACGGGAGTATTTAGGGTGGTGGTAAAAGGACTGTTCTTATAAGGATAAATTACTAAACAAACTTTCTTTCCTACGGATGTTAGAGGGGCTAATGTGCAAACCGTGTATCAGGCCTTATGTTGTCTAACTTTACAAATGGGTAGGCCAGTATGATAGTAGATTCATTAATACGATCTCTCTCTCTCTCTCTCTCTCTCTCTCTCTCTCTCTCTCTCTCTATATATATATATATATATATATGTATATATATATGTATATATATATTCATATATGTATATATATATATATATATATATATATTGCCCTTGTATTTTTTAAGTGATTATGACTTAGAAGTTTGAACACATTAAGGTCCCTAACTATGGGGAATATAAATTTCACCTATGATAAGATATTGAGCATATACTACAAATATATGATGAATGATTATCATTAGAGATTTTATTTGTTGTATTCGTATTTACACTTGCCAGTGGTGACAGGATTTATAACATGTGGAATCAGTTCATGTAATGCATCATCAATATTCCATTGTTATTTGTCAACAAGGATTTAGGGCTTTTGAGTCCTGAAGTCGGTACTATGGAAACCTTTGTTATCCCATCTTATTCCCTGTATTTAAAACCGTCTGTCTCTTGGGGGCTAAGACATTTTGTCAAAATCGCTCCAGTCCGGAGAAAAGCTCTGGCAATCTACAGTAGCAGCAGTCTATTTTATGTTTTTGTAAGAAGCTGACTTTTGGTTATAAAGCTTAGCTTTGGTAAAAGCCTTACCACTCAACCTGGTCTTAGTCCAGGTTCACGTGTAATCCCGTATAATTTTTTTATCCCTTGCATCGTTTTTATATCTTTGTAGTCATGAGAAAAGTGCTTTGCTTTTGATAGATAAATAAGAGACAATGTCTTTTTCTTATCCCATCAGCCTTTATTCAATATAACTTTCTTTTGCTAAGTTGTTATTTTAACTTTTTCTTATGTTCAGTGGAGTAGATGATATATATATGTATATATATATATATATATATGTGTGTGTGTGTGTGTGTATATATATAAATATATATATATATACATATATATATATATAAGAGAGAGAGAGAGAGAGAGAGAGAGAGAGAGAGAGAGAGAGAGAGAGAGAGCTTTTTGCCTTTATATTTTACTTAGCTGTAAGGTTCGAATCCTTAGTGAGCAGAAGTACTTCTCATATAAAGAATTTACCCATAGGTCTGCAACAGAACCCGTGGCAGAGTGATTTCGATTTTGAAAGTTATTCATTGGGGATTTTAAATAGATAAATTTATACACATTATATGAATGATTGTATACAACGTATAGAAATATTGTTTAGGGTGCCTTTGATAAAAGGCATTGGAGAGGGCACATCAGGCAACCGACCCTTTAATGTAGGGATAACAATGGGAAAAAAGAAAAGAGAGAGAGAGAGAGAGAGAGAGAGAGAGAGAGAGAGAGGGGGAGAGAGAGAGAGAGAGAGAGAGAGAGAGAGAGAGAGAGAGGATGTAGGATTTTCATGGCTTAGAAGTGTGACGTCATTAATTTTGTTCGTTCTGGCGCAAGATTTCCATTACAGTTTTCGAGGAAATCAACAAGGGGAAACTTCTTGCGTGTTACTTAAGAAGTAACAGCTATAAATCTCCTGAGAAAAGTTGTTAAATGAAGTGTCAGCCCTTTTTTGGAAACTATATTTCTTGATAATCTTGAAGACTTATCTTTGTTTTTTATATCTTAATTAAAGTTTAATGAATAAAGGTCCTCTACCACTTTTGTTGGTGTTCAAGAATCATTGAAGATATTTGGTAGAAAAAATGCGCACACTTATTCACAATGCTGCTGAGCATTTAAAGAACTTTTAAGTGAATCAAAGAAACGGGTAAAAATTAAGCAAACGAATAATGAGCTAAGAAATGACGTTGTATCCTTAATATTGGTTCCGTATTTTATGTAGTTTTACCATTTGATGGCATTTGTGAACTGTGAAAAAGCCTATAGTGTGCATTGGCTAATTTTGTGAAGAGTCCTTCGTTGTTATGGAATTCCTCTTAGATATATGGATTTGATTAGGTCTTCATGAGCAAAGCAAGTGCAAGGTCAGTGTTAATGGAGTCCTATCAAATGATTTTCGAGTGAACAGTGGAATACTCCAAGGGAATGTGTTGTTTATCCTTCTCTTGGATTTTGTAATGCGTAGAACAGTCGGAGATGGTGGAGAAGGATGGGAGTGGATTGGTGATAATAAATTAGTAGACCTAGAATATGCTGATGATGCTGTCCTTATTAGCAGCACACAACAGGACTTGCAATACCTGCTTACCAGAATGCATGAAATATCACATGAGGTTGGGGTCGAGATAAATAGAAGAAAGACAGAGATGATGAGAACGAAGGAATGGAATGAAAGATGAAATATCATTGGAAGGAGAAAGAATTAGTGTGGTAGAATTATTTAAATATTTGGGAACTATGATCTCCAATACAGGGTCTTTAGAATTAGAGTTTAGTGAAAGATTAAAAAATAAAACTATGAGATAATGGATAAGTAAAATTTGGAAATCAAATCACCTGAAATTACAAATAAAAATCCGACTATACATCAGTCTAGTGATATCGGTGTTTCTATATGGACACGAGTCATGGTATGACAACAAAACAATATCCAATAAATTTAATAGGTTTGATAACAAATCCCCCAGAAGGATATCGGTAATTAAATGACAGGACAGGATTAGAAATGAAGTTATAAGAGAGATTACTGGAGTGCCATATGTTGATGAGATCTTGATGAGGGGTAGATGGAGATGGTTTGGGAATGCTCTTCGCACTCCCCAAGAGAGATTAGTTCAGAAAATGTTCATTATCATAATGTGCTTATTTTACTGAATAGTATAACATTCCTGGAAGTCTCTCTCTCTCTCTCTCTCTCTCTCTCTCTCTCTCTCTCTCTCTCTCTCTCTCTCCATATATATATATAAACACTTAAACAATATATATACATGTATATATGTATATATATATAAATGTGTATGTATGTATACTGTATGTATGTTTGTATATCACCCCTGAAAAAAATAAAGTAATGGTAGCACTATGTTTTAATTTCTTCTTTGATAATAAATATCTAAATTCGATAGATATTTATTATTATTATTATTATTATTATTATTATTATTATCATCCATGCTACAACCCTGGTTGGAAAGTCAGGCTTAGGTTAGGTTAAATTACAAGCCCAGGGGTTCCAAGACGGAAAGTAGCTTAGCGACGAGAGGAAGTGAAAGACTAGCAAAAAAAATATATTCAAGTAATGAATAGAAATGTAAAGCATTTTAAGAACAAGATCAGTAACAGTGTGAAAATAGATCACTCATATATAAACTATGAAACTCGACTCAAATCAACCTGTTCAACATAAAAACATTTGGTGCAAGTTTGAACTTCTGAAGTTCCACCAATTTAATTGCCAGATTAGAAAGAGCATTCCGCAATCTGGTCACAGTTGGAATAAAACTTCTTGAATACTGTGTAGTGTGGAGTTCATGATCGAGAAGGCATGGCAGTTAAAATTAACAGCATATCTAGTACAGTCTGGGAAGATCTAAATGCAAAAGATTGTCAGGAATACGAAAGTTCATATTCAAGAAGCCTAAAGAACTAGTATCCAGATAAGGAATTTAATAGACCGCAAGTTACCATCCATTAGATTAAGATGAGAGACAGCAGCTGAAGACTAGACTGGAGAACAATCCTCAAAACAAGATTGATTGAAACAGTTAAATTATTTCTTCAGGATAGATTAACCTTCAAAAATCTTTAAAAAAATTAAACTAAGCCAATTCCTTGTGCAATTAAAAAAAGTTTTAAAGAATTTGTATATACTCAAAGAAACATTATCAATGCAAAGATCTGGATATTGAGGAGTCACTGTCCTTGCTTTATTTGGAATCGAACTTTGGGTTTTGTTAAAGATCAACTTCATGCCCCATAATTTGTACCATGCACTAATATTTGCTAGGTCTCTATTAAGGGATTCAGCAACCCAAGATACACATGCAGGAAATGGAAATTATATTAAAAGAATAGCACAAGTTTCTTTTTTAGTCCAAACCACATATCATGTGTATATAATTTATAGTTTGAAAAGTGATAGGCCAAGAACACTACCCTGACGAATATCATATATTACATTCCTATACTCTTTAAGGTGCCCATCAACAACCACTCTTTGCTATCTATTACTTGAAAGTTAAAGAATAATGCTAAGAAAAGACCCACCTACTCTCAAATGTTTAAGTTTGAAAACTAGGGCACCACTATAGTGTGATGAGAAAGTCTTCCTCTAGACTTGTTTTTGGCCTTAAATCCAGTGTTGAGAAAATTTTAAAGTATTGGAGTCATTATGTGGATTAAATATATCTAGGTAAGAGTACCCCTCAGAATATATATATATATATATATATATATATGTATGTATATATATATATATATATATATATATATAATTTGATTGGTGCCAGTACTTTCGTCTTAATCACATCGACATTCACAGTTAAGTAAAAACCCAAACGTATTGTGTTAACAAGGCAGCCGTTCCCAATATAGTCACCTTCTTGATGACTTCAGATAAATTGACTCTTAAAGAAAAAGGAAAATACAAGGTTAAAGGAAAATAAACCATGTTTAAAATGTTTGCCTTCCACAAGCAGTTCAAGTTTTGAATCAATCCTTGACCATATCGTGAATCATGTACTCTCTTCTTGCTATCTTCCGTTAGCTTCCATTTATATATATATATATATATATATATATATATATATATATATATATATTTGTGTATATATATATATACATACACACATATATATATATATATATATATGTGTGTATATATATATATATATATATATATATATATATATATATATATATATATATATATATATATGCATCGTTAATTCTTTGCGATAGGCGTTTAGGTAAATGTTTCTCCAACTTTTGTTTTAAAATGATTTTATACTGTTTAACTGCAGATTATATGAAAGGTAACGATTTCCTTAGTTGATAGTATCATCAACTTTAAATTAGTTTTGCCATGTAAATTTGGACAATGACGACGAAATAAGCAGCATCATCGGATAAGATAAGTGAGAAGGGTCAGATAATGAGATAGTAGATAGAAAATTCAAGGAATTAGAGTTGGGCAAGAAAGAACCAGGAGATTGCTTGTGAGAAAAGAGGAAAGTTAATTGTTATTGTGTGCTATATAGGATGATTATTGCGAGACTTATGTCCTGTACCAACAAACGAATAAGACTCAGGAAGAAAGCTTACACACACATATACATATATATATACATATATATATATATATATATATATATATATATATATATATATATATATATATATTATATATATATATATATTTATATATATATGTATATAAATAAACTTATATATATATATATATATATATATATATATATATATATATATATATATATATATAAAGAGAGAGAGAGAGAGAGAGAGAGAGAGAGAGAGAGAGAGAGAGAGAGAGAGAGAGAGAGAGAGAGAGAGAGAGAGAGAGAGAGATAAGGTTGAATAGAAAACTATGTGCTTCGAAATATATATTTAATGCCAAAGTTTCGTAATCATTCTGATGAATGATTTTTATCTGTTGATGTAAAGCTGTATCAAGAAAATCCTTTATAATTGGAATGCTTTTTCATACGTGGAATGATTGCGTCCTTTTATGTCCTATGATATTGTAAATAATAATATTTTCATTGCGTACAACCGTGAGATTAACATAGGATAAATCAAGAGTCTGGTGAAGGTTAGAATTTATTCCCACGAAGGTGTTATTTTCAGGAAGTTTTTTAGAATGCAGACCATAATATTCAAGAGTTATATTATTGAAGAGCAAGTATCCACTCACGATGATATGACCATTACTGAGTGTTTCTAATTTTTAACTTGCAATTGTAAGGTCCTTTAGTAAGTTAGTATCTGTTGTTGACTTGTAAATGTAGTTATATAGTAAGTTAGTAATTGTTAATTTGTAATTTTGATGTCATTTTATGTTATTTTCAGTATTTCCCACAAGAAAAATACTAATTGGAATTTAATTTTACTAAAAACAAAATTACTGTAAATATGTGAGGTGTAAGTAAAACCTGTTTTTTGGGGGTGCTTATGTTAGACACACAAAGTGGTATGTTAACTTCGTGAGTGTGTTTAGTATTTACATTTGAGGGTAAAAAAATGTAAATTCCCATACCCACAACAGGCAGTAAAGCCAGGTCAGGCATAGTCTGGTTACAGAGGACCAGACAAGTGGCCCTCAAAGACTACATTTTTTATGCAACTTAGTAAAAATTGAGTCCACCAATTAAGAAAATTTATAAGAGTTTTTTTGCTTCAATTGAAATGGAATATTATTGAATTATAAAAGAAACCCTATCTGGTGCTACCCATTGGTGTAGAGTAAACAGTTGATGTATTTGACAGTAAGCAGAGCAATGAGGAACTCGATTTTCCTAATTTCTGTTTTCCCGAGATTACACTGACTAGTTTTGCTTTTAGGTCACGCCAAATTAGCGAAATATTCATGGAACTTTATGCTTATGGAGGTGTAGACCCAAAATATATTTTTTTAAGACCGCTGATTTCTTAGCTCTTGAATTGTCTGTTTTTTTCTTCAAGTGAGCAAGAAGATTTTATTTTGTATTTGTTGAATAAGTGCTAATATTACTCCAATAGGTAAATATGTTTGTGGTAGCTTCTAGCCCGGTGTATCTCGTCTCCCCATTCGGCTAGTTTTTCCCTGTTGGAGCCCTTGGGCTTTATAGCATCTTGCGTTTCCAACTAGGGTTTAAGCTTTTTTTATTATGCTTTTAATGATAATGTCTTAGAAAGGACTCAAAATAGTATAGTTAGAGGATTTTTCTCTTATTTTCATTATTTCTATGTTTGCCCACTGAAGGGTTGGTGAGACGATGGCTGTTGGTATTGACTTCATAATGTGTTATCACCTCTAATATTTACAAAACAATTGTTATTGATTTCATTATAAGACATCTACTTAATTTTCTTTACGAAACAATCGGGTACAGTAAAATCGTGCAGGTGTCTTACAACCCAATTAAGGATGAATTTATGAAATAGTACTTAACGTTTACTTCTACAACATTTTCTTAATCTAGCACTGAGAATGGTTTGATTCCTAAAATAATGACACAGATGTTGTTAATTTTTCAAAAAATTCCAAATTATAGTGCAGGTTGTATAAGTGGCCACATCTCATTGAGTTTCTTACAAACAGATTATATTGAAATGATGAGACTCGCTGACCAAGGGTTTAGATGTCGTCAAGCGAAAATTGATGATCTTAATTATGTATCTTAGTCCAAAAGATGATTGACTCAAATGATGGGTATCTCGTTACGAAGGCACTGGAAGCAAGTAATGTTTCTGATAAGGTTTTTCGAAATTTGTTATGCAAGATGAATAAATGCGTACATGTTAATGTAAGTTGTGTGTTTAAATAGAGAGAGAGAGAGAGAGAGAGAGAGAGAGAGAGAGAGAGAGAGAGAGAGAGAGAACCTGTTCTAATCTGTATACATATTTTCTTTTCAAGACTTTTCATAACCTTCGGTTCCTGACATCTGAAATCTACGTTTTTATTGCAAAGAATATGATATTAGGCCCGGTCGTTTCTAGAAATGGAAGGCGCTACGTGAGAGAGTTTATTCAGTTACGAAATTTTATTTGGTGTTTTGCGTTAATGAAAAAGTATTGTGTCGTTATTTTCCTGTCTTGATTTTCATTTTATTTTTTTGTATTATTATTAATTCTGTTATTCATTTGCCGTTTTACTTTATTCTCATGTATTAATATCTAAGGCAGATTAGAGGTTCTTATTTTCTGGTAAGATTTATTTTATTCGCCAAAGCATGTTAACGTTCCTTGAACCGCTGATGAAAGAGAATATCCTGAATATTTCAATTATAATCAAATTTGTTCTTTATTAGCATAATTACCCAACTCTTTCTCTTCCCTGGCATATATTAAACTTTACACAGTTATTTTATCAAATATGAAGGTGAGAGTGCATGGTACCTGTGAAAATATTATATAACGTTTTTACTATGTAAATGATATTAGAACTCTGCCTTTTAGTGTTCGTGTTTTAATCATCTACTTCTTGGCTTTTCAACAATAATGAAACCTTTACCATCTTGCCATTGCACTAAAATTGATTAAGTAATTGCTATGTATATGCTTTTTTTTTATACGGTTAATCCGGATATGAAAAACAAGACTTTCAGAAGGAGATTTTTATTTAGAACGTTTTATCCACACTGGATTGTTTGAAAGCCCGTATGTGTCTTGGGTGTACTGGTATACCTTTTAAATATCCAATAAATATATACAATGTACTAAAGGTAAACAGTAACTGTTTTTTTCTCTAAAAATTGCCGGCTAAACTTTATAATGCCTTGATTGAAAGGTCAAAGATAGTTTTGGTAATATATGTTTAATGCGTAAATTGTGTGCATGAAAAACCTTTGTTTGCTAGAAAATCAAGACGCTCATGTTACTCTCCAGAAGAAATGAGCAATATACAGACTTTTAACATTGATAGTTACTTCCCATTTTGTCGTCTACTAAGATCATTCATTAGAGTTGATCTCCCTGCTAAAGGAGATCATACATATGCAAGTATCAACTAGGTCTTTTAATTTTTCCTTTTGCATTTTACATCCACTCTGTAAAAAAAAAATCATGGATATAATATTTTCCATTCATTGAGTTCGGTGTTATGTCAGCATTGCTTATTCACGATGCCCTTATAAGTATTGTTGTGAGAGATTTTATAATAGAGGTTTTATGAATTCTTAGGAGACCTTAAATTAATTTAATGCAGCATGTCTTGTATTTCGATTATGTATCTATGGTTCCAACTTTACATCAATTTTAATTTTTTCCATGAAAATAATTTACCATAGAATTTGTGGGGAAAGTGGGTCGTCATAAAAAACTTTAACTTCTCAATATTGTCTAGAAGTGATTAAATACACCACGCAGGTGTAAACCTCAGAGTTACGCCCACTGTGATCAGTTATAAGTTAGCGTGTAAATTCGGACATCAATCCTTTTTAGTCGTTATTGATGTAGAGCAACATCACTGTAATAGTACACAGTCTTGCTTGAGTAGATAACAAATTAGATTTCATGTTAAATATATCAGAATATCAATTGTGAATATGTTTTTGGAAGTACATTAAGAATATACAGTGAATGAGGTATGTTATATTCAGGTATTCTTTATTCCTTACGTGTTAATTCTGGTACAATTTCTATATAATATATGAGAGAAAAAGGGTGAAAGTTTCTAGCATTGCCATCATTTATCCTTTTCCTTACTTAAATTGTACTTTTATGTTTTTATGATTTTTTTTTCTTTTTTGAGTCGGCTTATATTTTTATGAGTAATGAAACTTTCTAATAATTTTTTTTTTTCATGTTCAGTCCTTTCTTTTCCAAATAATTCCTTCTGTGGAAAATGAGACATCCCACACAGTCATTGCTATTCAAAGTAACGTTCTCTCCTTATTTCCCGTTGAAGAATAATACAAATTCAAAACGAAACCATTTGAAATTAAAGAGCCATTATATATATATATATATATATATATATGTATATATATATATATGTGTGTATATATATATATATATATATATATTTGTGTGTGCATGTGTGTGTGTTATTGTAACTATAACTATTTGCGTTTTATATTTTTTAAACTGGGTTAAGAAGAAAAAAAATAAATTGCCTTAAATAAATACGTAGATAGATCAGAGTATACGAATTCCTTGCACGTTTCAGGACTGCAAACCCTTTGTAGTGCTGTTTCTATGTTCCTCCTGTAATAATTCCTTTCCTATTCAATAACAGCAGCTGAACCTCGTTGCTAAGCGGTTATGTCGTGAGCGCATGAGCTACACTAATCCCAGTAACTCTCCTACAACGTTCCAGAGATATTACTTGTCTCAGGTCTTTGTGGTTATTGCCTGGCCTGTGTAACACACACATGTATATATGTGGGACATAAAAGGTAGTGATTGCAGGCATGATAAATGACTCCGTTCATTGCAAGATACGAAAACATAAATTCGGTTAAGGGAAACAAGGTTGGAGACGGAAAGGGTACAATTGTATGTATTTTCTTAAATCGTCAGTTAATATGTTTGTTTGTCTTTTATGTTGCCTTTGTCTATGTAATATCAAAAGGAAACATATTTTGGTTATGATAAAATGAAAGATTGTTTTTCCTATTATTAGAAACGTTTTTAATTTATTTTTAAGTATGAAATAGAAAACCATGGACAACAAGGTTCGTAGAATTAGCCTTATTGTGGAGTGCGTAATGGAAATGAAGAAAATAACACTGCTAATGATAGATGCAAGTTACAATACAACTAAAAGTAATGTTTTCTGTTTCTATTTGTTTTTTTAGGAGTTTTTATGGTGGGTAAGGGGGGGGGGGGAAGGATTATAAGCTGAAAAATAACGAGCAGGAAAAATAAAGTAGCCTTGTTTAAGTGGCAAGAGCTTTTATAGTCAACGACTTCGAATATAAGCCCAGTCACATACGGATTTATAATAGCTCATCAATCAGCCCTTTTTTCCAGTTGAAATAATGGACACTGCTGTTTTTTTCTTTGTAATTTCTGCTATATATTATCATTTCCTTATGCGGAAGTTTTGAACACTTCCCATTTATTATTGTTGCAAAATTACTAATTTTAATAAGTATTTGAAGTAGAAATGTTATGTTCAAATGTTAGACGTTTTCATGAATATATATATATATATATATATATATATATATATATATATATATATATATATATATATATATATATATATATATATATATATATAGCAATAAATGACTTATGATCCGAGTACTTGTGTTTTAGCACTAAACTCCACATATCATTTTCTTATAATTACAAAGAGGTAATATTTTTTTGCCTTTTCAACAAAATCAATAATCATTTAATAAACATTTCATCACAAAAGAAAGATCTAATCTGTATGCCTTTTCCAAATTGAGCGCTCCACCGGTTTCTTATCTAACACCGCCAGACATGAATATAAAAACAGTCTGACGAGCTACAGATAGGTTTTCACTCAAGAGATTTTCTTAAACACATGAATTAGTTTTTAATGATTTATTATATAGTTGAATTCGAAAAATGTCAAAGCATAACAATGAAGTAATATGAAAGTTAATAACATGAACATTTTACCAATGTTAGTGTATGAGTATAACATGCGAGTTATATAGTTGTCTCGGCATTATTACGAAGGAACGTTAAAACATTCCGTAATTCTAGTCATCTGTTATCACTTCATATAAAAAACTTTCACTAAATTAATTATTCAACCCAACATAATTTCTATCCCAAACGTGTATTTTCATTGATTTTTATCGTATACACTTAAAATGGTAATTTGAATACAATATCACTTTAGTTACTGGTGTGTCGGTAAACTGGGAAAACACTCCGTAATGCAAGACTTGCAGACTGCTTATAGGTAACCCTTCACTACTGTTCAAAGACCAAAATTCCAAATCCTTTTATGACTTATGAGGCCTTGGGTGGAAGCCCCTTCGCCTTTGATTCGTGAGTCCTGGTTTCGATCCAAGCACCAAGTAAAATGGATTGTCTTTATAATCATTCAAACGATATAAATTTAATATGGTGATATAACTCCAGTCACTGGTTGATTGGAAAGTCGGTAAGAATTCTCAATTATCCAAGATGTGCAAGCTGCCTTGGTAATTCCGCATGTACTGCACTTTTGATTAAAAATAAAACCTACAGTAATTCATTCAAAAGTTTTGAATGAATTACAGGTTTTATTTTCATAGGCTCTGTTCGATCACTTGGCTGTGCCTCACTATTGATTTTCAATTCTTGGATTCGATTCTACCCTGCATTCAAAGAAATATTTTTTATTACACTTATGGTTATTTGTGGATTTCGTTTATATTTATTGATATTGGTTAATTCGAATGAAATACTTTCATTTGAATTAATGTTGGGTTAGGATTTTAAGGACAACTGATAGTATGCAAGGTGGCGTTGCCTGACCTATCAACATTTTAGGTATTGCGTAGGGGCTTAGTATTCAATTTATTTTATTGCTTTTGTTGACTTAAATGGTAGCACTCTTGCCCTTTACTTGTTAGTGCTAGATTCGGTCCCAGTGTGAGGTAGAAATTCACAGTAGGGAAACTTATAACTGAATTGACAGTAATACAGTAGAATGACAACTGCTATATAATATAGGCATTAATCATAATGATGAAGATAATAATTGTAATAACAGTAGTAGTTCTATCTCCACATACGGTTTAAAAATCGACGCATGCAAACGCCATGATATCGCAAGTGCCAACAGACTTGAAATGTAGTTTAATTTCGCTCCGGACTATTGCTGATCCCCACAAAGCTTACAAGAGGAGTCTCATCCTCAGTATACACTTTAATTCTTCAATCCTTGCGCTTCTCCAAGTGATTGAAGTTTGAGATATATCCATGCAAAATACACAATTGAGAAGGAAATGCCAAAGCCGAGGTATGGAAATTGATGGTCATAGAGGACTGTGATGTTGATAAAGACAGCCGGATGATGTGGTTAGTGAAGAGGCATGTTAGAGGGCATGACCTGATTGCACACCATGAGTAGTAATGAACGACGGAGCTATACAGTAGTAATAGTAGTAGCAGGAGTAGTAGTAGTAGTAGTGTTAGTAATTTTAAGTGTGTCGAAAAAAGTGCCTGATTCCCCATTGCTGTAGATAAAATTCCCAAGGAATGTAGAATATCTCCTTTTAATTTTGTAATTTTGTAGAATATCGAACGTCTAATCATCTTATTATAATATTTAATAAGGGAAGGGAATGAGCTGTCCTCGGAGAGAATAGATATTTCAACTTTAGCAATTTCACTGATGAGACCGATTCCGTTTTTAATCTGTTCTACCTATGAATTTTTCCTGCAAAAGAGGAAATGATCAATCTTAAGGCCACCTCCATTCCATTATTGCTTAGAGCATAATAATAATTGTAGTCTGAGATTGAAAATAATCGTGTTGCAGAGAGTATCTTTCGGTTATTTTTTCCTATATCCTTTGAAGATATCAACTTTAGTCGCTTGATCATACTCAATGGTTTATGCTGATTACAGAGTTTGTTTTATCGAAAGAAACCTCCAAGGAGTCATTTGCTTCATCCATAAAGGCAATAATCATATTCCTTTACATTTGCACCATGTTGTTTATAAAAAAAAAGAAAAGTGTATTTATTGTAGTAAAATCAAGTGTTTTGTAACGAACAAAAGATTTTTTTATTTCTGCAAAAATGTGTTAAGTCTTTTTATAACAGAAGAGATATAAGAGCGATAGCAGTTCCAAGACTATAGCCTAAAAACCCTACATGCTTACATTCATCTGTATTCACAATTGTTGGTTTTCATATGCAAAGAATCAAATTATTCCCATTGTATAATTTCAATCTACGCTTTTTAATGGTTCTAAAATGTTGTTTACAGTCATGAAACGTTGCATTCGATGAAGTCTATCGCAGGTAAATTTGATTTTAAATGAAGAAGTAGGCTACTTAAAGGGTTTACATTTGGTTATACTGAGTTGCAGCGGTGACCTAAGTAATGGTATATTTTTATGCTAATTTCCTTCAAAATCAGTTATGAACATATGAAAGTCTATATAAAGTTCCACACGATCATAATGGAGAATAACTCTCTCTCTCTCTCTCTCTCTCTCTCTCTCTCTCTCTCTCTCTCTCTCTCTCTCTCTCTCTCTCTCTCTCTCTCTCTCTCTCGTTCACGTTTTATGCTAATGTAGGGCAGAGCCAAACTGCGATTATTGCACGTTGAATGAGAACTCCATTGTTTATTGTTACTAATAAATCAATTATTTGAAATACAGTAATAAATCAGATTTGACTTACACATCAGACCAATTGCCGATATGAAGATGCGCGGATTAGGATCAATGTTGAAAGAGGCGTAAAATTAAAAACGCGAATTGTTAAGGGAAAAATTGTTATATTGGCAGAGACTAGTGTAGGGTTGCGAAATCTTCATGTTGTTCTTTTATCTTTTATAATTTATTCTCATCGCATCATGTGAACCTAGAAAACCATGTTCAGTCAGCGTGATCAGGTAAAAGCACAATAGCTGTTATATAAGGAAAATGCATACAATGTCTAACTACACTTATACCTCTTCCTCGAAGGTAATTTGATTGAATGCAAGCTCACGCAAACTAGTTCTGCCTTCGCAACGTTTCCATCATAAGTTGATAAATTATAACCGAAGGAATCATGGGTCTTCTTTCGTAACCATTGCGGTTTTCCATGTGACGACTATATTAATGTGGTAAATGTGATTCTCGCTAGATCTACTATTTAGAGATCGAATTCCGATCACGGTAGCTTGTATTTACAATATATAATATGTTTTGAATCAAGTGTTGGAGCATAATGAAAAGATTAGGAAGGACGAAAGCTATTATGCCGCATACTGCACGAAAACAATTCATGTCATAAGATGTTCCTTTTTTCTTTTCATGAGCTTGCAAAACCGACATTGATAGTGTGCGAACTTTACATGGAGGGATACCATAATCCATTTCAGACCTCTAATCTAACCAAAAACCTATACCCAGACGTATCCAAATTGGAGGTACATTTAAATTCAAAAGTCCACCAACACACTCTTACGTTGAGATATTTCAAATACTCCCTACACTGTTGAACTGGACTGCACATTATTCTTCATCGGTCGGGAATTGCCGTGTCGGACCTCTTAAATTATCGTTAATATTTTAAGTTACTAGTGAATGCAACCCGTCAAAAACTGACTGATAAATATTTAAATGTGCACACACGCCCCCTATCACCAGGGTATGACTATTCTCTCTCCCCTACTCGAGGGAAGCGGAGAGGCTGAGTAGTTATACGTTATATATATATATATATATATATATATATAAATATATAAATATATATATATATATATATATATATATATCCATGGGTGAAGTTATGTGATAGCCTATTGAAATGTATTTTATATTCTTTTTGCTGATTCCTATAAAATTGAAAGTCTCCCATCAAGCAATAAGCCTACCTGTATAAAGCGAACGAGAGTTCTAGAAAAGTTTTATAAGCACTTTCGTTGGCTTATTTAGCATCTTCCCACGAAACATGTATATAAATTAATCAATGACAGGTTAACTTAGTTGTGCAAAGCTATTGGTAGAAACGAAGGCAAGTAAGTGTGTAATTTGTACTTGCTTACCAAAAATAAGTCTTGTCTGTATAAAATTATGCCGCAAGATGCTTGAAAACATGATCGTGTGACCCTGCCAACATTACCGCTCTGCCATACTCTGTCGGTAAACCTTTAAGATGTATAAGGTTCTGGCCTTTCTCCTTCTATGTAGTATAGATGTGTTCTCCTGAGGATATGCAGACTTGATAGTATCACGTGTCTTGCTTTATGAGAAGAGACTTTCATTTGGCCCTTATTAGTCATGGAAGTTGGTATTTTGATAGTGTTTATTTTTTTTTGTTCTTTAATCACATTGAACTAGATTGAGTTCAATTTAAATGGCATCGGTTTGTAACGAGTTTATTGTTGTTGACTGTTATATTTTGTTGTTGTCTTGAAATAATGTATGAACCATATTTATCGGAAAATGTTCCTACTCATATGGCATAAAGCTGTATTATTATTTTTATTTCAAAGTTAGCTTCAAGAAAAATGAATAGGCTTGCAGGGGATACTACCACTTGCAGATATAGTGTTCATGGTTCTAAAGATTTTATTCAATGTCGCGTGACACCAACAACATTGTTCTCTGCCTATTAATTTTCCATTGTTTCCCTTGGTTCTTTCTTGTTTATCTGTCCAGTATCAATAACTGGAAATTGCTCCAATTCTTCACCACAATTAGATAATTATCCCATTACTGGGCTTCATGGGTCAATAGATATTACTTACTTTGATTATTGAATCAATTGGGTTATTAATCTAATTTGTGATATTGATAATGCTAATTATCATAATAAAGCATTTTATGTTTTCATGATTGTCTGTAGTTTTCTTAATTTCTTTGAATAATAAAAGTAAAGGTATTGGTTGTTAACGCAGAGTTAAAAAGCGAAAACTTTATAGCCCAGGTAACGACGGTTATTTGATTGTAGTTGGTAATTGCATTTCCCCTCTTATATTTATTAATGCGAACATTATTGATTGTAATAAACTGTCATGTATGACAGAGGGTTCATTTCATCACCTTACTTACAGATGACTATATCACAAGGAAAAAAAAAAAAATAAACGACCAGTTCTTATATTCATGGGAATCCAGAACCGTCTTTTTTCCTATTTCTTTTCATATTTTTTAGCGAATCGTCGTGGTTCATTGCTACACTCTTTGCATCAATTCCATCTCCCTGGATGTAGATTGTGGGTTACTGAATCCCCTAATATAGATCTACCTAAAATTAGTCTGGGGTGCTAGTTATGGGGCATAAAGTTGAATCCTAACAAAATCAAAGT
>NC_090746.1:26371372-26386372 GCF_036898095.1 Palaemon carinicauda | reverse complement strand
TTTCACCGTTCGCCAGCAGAGAGGCGTTTGCTTGGTTTCAACGCACAGAAGTCCAGTTTCGTATCGGGCGTGACTCGCTCAACCACCAAAGCGGATTATGTTCTCGTGGCGATACCCGAGGACACCTTCCCAGAAATATCCGACTGGCTTTGTGAACAAGGAGACACCCCAATAGCGTATGACGCCCTCAAAACATACCTTCTGCAGCAGTACTCGCCGTCGCCAGCCGCCCGTATAGCAAAGCTTTTTCAGCTCTCTCAACAACCGTTGGGGGACCAAAGGGCTTCGCTTGCCCTCAGGGAAATGACCAGTATCGCTCGCCTTCAACCTGCCGCAGACGGCTCTCCTCGTGAGGTGAACCTACTTCGTGCCCTTTGGATACGCCGTTTACCCGAACCTGTACGCGCTGCCATACCCGATGTCGATAGTTTACCCATAAAGGACTTGATGACCAAAGCTGACGCCCTTATGGACAGCCACTTCAAGACCTCCATCAACGCCTCCACCCCCTGACGACGAGGACGCCTATTCAACGTCGACCGAAGCTGACATGAATGCCGTAGGACATACACGCCTACCCCGTGACGTGCCGAAGCGGCGAAAAAGCCGCCCACCACCCACCAATCGCTCGCGCCCCAACGAACGACTTCTACAGCCACTTACGACCTCCCATCCGCCGCAGTTTTGCTACTACCACTTCAGATTCGGGGCAACCGCGAAGAAATGTGCCAAGGATTGTCACTGGCCAAAAAACGTGTAAGTAGGCCATCGCTTGTGGCGGTGGCCTCCCATGTTTCTAATCTTTTCTTTTTACAGGATGCAGGAACGGGCGTGCGATTTTTGGTAGACACGGGTGCTTGTCGTTCTCTTTTGCCAAGAAAACTCTTCAAGGCACGACGTAGTCTGTCTACATCTGCCGACGTCCGCTTGGTAGCTGCCAACGGATCTGCGATACCCACCTATGGTTACGAGAACCTCACATTATCGTTCGGAAACGGTAAATTCAATTGGAAGTTTCTCGTTGCTGACGTCACAATGCCAATCCTCGGTGCGGATTTCCTCTCTCATTTCCACCTTCTGGTCGATGTCGCCCACCGACGATTGGTCAACGCAGACTCGTACTTGTCGACACCTCTTCAACCCGCCCCCTCTAACCTCGCTCTCCACATCAGCGCAGCCACGGATGCCTACGCCCACCTCCTCACGTCGTACCCGGAAGTTTTCCGTCCAGAACTTCGCCAAACGCCCACGGTTCCTGCCAAGCACGGTATTTATCACCATATCAAGACGACGGGACCCCCAGTCTTCGCAAAATTCAGACGTCTGGCACCGGAACGATTGGCAGCCGCCAAACAGACGTTCGCCGAAATGGAGAAAATGGGCCTTTGCCAAAAGGCCTCCAGCCCATGGTCATCACCCTTACACATCGTTCTGAAGAAAGACGGCTCCCTCCGTCCGTGCGGGGATTACAGGCGCCTGAACATGCAAACAGAACCGGATCACTACCCCCTCCCAAACATTGCCGATGTGACCTCCTACCTGCACAAAGCGAAGGTTTTCTCTACGCTCGACCTCCTGAAGGGGTATTATCAGGTGCCTATGACCCCAGAAGACATCCCCAAGACCGCCATCACCACTCCGTTTGGTACATACACCTTCAATTGCTCCTGTTTTGGCCTTCGTAATGCTGGGGCAACGTTTCAACGTCTCATGGATGGCATCTTAGGGGACCTCCCTTTCTGTGTATGTTATGTGGACGACATACTTGTGTTCTCCTCCTCAAAAGAGGAACACCTCCGTCACCTGCGCATCGTGCTCGACCGCCTGCAACAAAACGGCCTTGTAGTCCGGTACGACAAGTGTACCTTTGGCGCCAACGAAGTGTCGTTCTTAGGGCACCGTATCACCCCTGAAGGAGTCCATCCCCTCCCTGAGAAGGTAGCAGTCGTTCAGAACTTCCCCGCGCCCTCGACCGTCAAAGCTCTGCAGGAATTCTTGGGCATGATCAACTATTATCACCGTTTTCTGCCAGCCATTGCCGCCACTCTTGCTCCCCTCTACGCCTCCCTCAAGGGCAAGCCAAAGGACCTGAAGTGGGGTCCCCTTCAAGAAGCAGCCTTCTGCAATGCAAAGAAGGCCCTATCAACTGCTGCGGCTCTCACTTTTCCTATCCCACACGCCCCTCTCCTTCTCTCCACCGATGCCAGCGACGTCGCTATTGGTGCAGTTCTCGAGCAGGTGGTCAAAGGCTTGCCCCGCCCATTGGCCTTCTTCAGCAGAAAACTGTCCAAGGCAGAATCGGGTTATTCTACCTTCGATCGAGAATTGCTGGCGGTGCACTTGGCTGTCCGTCACTTTCGCCATTTCTTAGAAGGTACGCCCTTCGTCATTCGCACAGACCACATGCCTCTGGTGCACGCCTTCACTCGACAGTCTGACGCCTGGTCCGCCCGTCAACGCCGACATCTCTCCGCCGTGGCTAAATACAATTGCACCCTCCAATACGTCCCTGGGAAAATTAATCCCGTTGCCGATGCCCTGTCAAGAAACACGTTGGCTGCCGTTCAACTGGGATTGGATTACAACGCCCTGGCTGAAGCCCAACGACAGGATCCAGAGTATCAAGCTTGTAGGACATCCTGCACGTCCCTCCGTTGGGAAGATTTTCCCCTCGAAGACTCCAACACCACCCTCCTCTGTGACGTCAGTACTGGTAGACCGCGACCTTGGATTCCTGCTCCCATGCGTCGACAGGTGTTTGATTTCATTCACGGCCTTTCACATCCCTCGTGCCGTTCTACTGCACAGTTGCTGAAGGCAAAGTTCATTTGGCACGGCATTTCTAAGGATGCTAAGGATTGGGTCCGCGCCTGTACTTCTTGCCAAACTTCCAAAGTCCATCGACACACGGATTCAGGAGTGGGCACCTTTCTTCAACCTCAGCGTCGTTTCGCACACATTCACGTCGACGTTGTAGGCCCCCTACCCACATCACATCGACCGCTCCACTCGTTGGCCTGAAGCCATTCCCATGGAAACTGCAACGTCCGCCTCATGTACATCTGCCTTACTCTCTGGATGTATTTCAAGATTCGGTATCCCTGAGCATATTACTTCTGACAGGGGAACCACTTTCACCTCCCAATTGTGGACGTCATTAGCGAATCTCCTGGGCATCACCCTATATCAGACAACAGCCTACAACCCCGCTGCCAATGGAATGGTTGAACGTTTTCATCGCACCCTCAAAGCAGCTTTGATGTCCCGCTGCAAGGATTGCAACTGGTTTACTTAACTTCCCTGGGTCCTCCTGGGACTAAGAACCACTCCTAAAGACGCCCTCGACGTCTCGGCAGCTGAAATGGTGTATGGCGACCCGTTGGTCGTCCCTGCCGAATTTTTTCCTTCTACAACCTCCTCCGACGATCTCCAGCGCATACGTCACGTCGTGGGAAAATTTACTCCGTGCCGCCAGACTTACAAACCCCAGCGAAGCATCACATACCAACGGACTTGCACTCTGCAACGCACGTCTGCCTGCGCAACGACACTAGCAAGCCACCACTAACGCCCCCTTACACGGGCCCTTTCCTTGTGATCCGACGCAGTCCGAAAGCATTCCTACTAAACATTCGGGGCAAAGAAGACTGGGTCTCCATTGATCGTCTAAAACTTGCTTATCTTCTGCCAGATGACCCGCCTACAGTTCGCCTCTCTAGATCAGGGCGCCCTATTTAACATGTACAGTATGTCATTTTTAGGGGGGGAGCCATGTACCAACCGTGTGTCACACAATTGTACATAATTATTTTGTATATATTATGCTTGTATCTGTGCTCTTCCCTCGCACTAAAAAGAACCTGAATGATCATGTCTCCGGTTTTGCTCTGAACATTGTCTGTCTCTCGAACATGTTATGTCCTGTTGTCGGTTTTGTATATAAAGAAGAGTGTTCCTTAATAAAACTCAGTTGATTGCATCCTGCCTTTGAGTTCACAACTCCTCTCTCGGCCCGTCACAGGTGCGAAGTAAATAACGCCCTAACCTCCAGTTTTTATGTTTTTGATATTAAAGTGAAATATAAATCTTGCTTAACATTCTCAGATCACGTCTATGTAAAATGAATTAAAAACAAAATATGAATAAATAATTTTTGATCGATTACTTATCTTTGATGAGGAAGACAGTTATTTTTTCATAAATTATGTAAAATCGAAATTAAGAGAGTAAGAATATATTTTGCTTCAAATTCCCTGCGTTGACCATCTTAACAGGTTTTTTTTTTCTTTCTTTTTTTTTCTTTTTTTCATGGCCGAAGGAATTCGTTATTACATTGTACAAAAATGATGCACATCGTCCAGTAGTAGTAGTAGTAGTAGTAGTAGCCTTCAAATAATCCACACATGTATTTTCGTAGTAATTTGGAGGCAATGAGAATTGTTTCCTGTAAAGTTGAAGTGTAATTTATTTGAAAGAGTATTTAATTGGGCTGGTGTTAATTGGTTAACCATTTTTACAAATCATGTTGATTGATGATAGAATATTTTCTCTCATTTTATTCTTGGACATTGCAATAGCTTTTATTTTATAGTTTTTAAATTCATATTAATAGAAGATTTTTTTAGAAATTTATTCTGTAATTTTAGCTCCCTGCCAGAATAAATTATCAATCTTCCCAAATTAGAAAGTAGGCTATACACTAGTACAATAGTGGCCTCACCTCTCTCTCTCTCTCTCTCTCTCTCTCTCTCTCTCTCTCTCTCTCTCTCTCTCTCTCTCTATGGATGACATGAGTACAATTTGTTTAGCAGAATATTTCGTTAAACTCAACAATATTATATGATATTAAAGCTCTTAGTAATTTTTCATTTTGTTTTCAGTAATGTAGTTACATTTCTTTTATTCGATATATTTCGACACCCCTATGTACCCATAATCCCTAAGGGTTTCGTGAAGAAATAGGAATTGAGATCAGAATGATCTCATCGACAATGGTTTGAGAGACTGGATTAACAGGTTACTCTTTTAAATAATTAATCCATGATATTCTTCACGAATAGTATATGAAGCGTGTCATCGTAAACCATTGACAAAAAAAATCTTATTTAAAGTTTATAGTTTTGGTTTTATGGTAAAATTTAAATTTAACAATAATTCACAAAAGGGAAACTTTCTCTTGATTGTTGTTACCGGCTAAACAAAACCAGAAACGCAATGGTTACCACGAATTGGAATTTTCGTACTAATTTTTCATACTAATTTTTGGGAAATGTTCGCATATGTTTTCGCTGTCACAATGGATGTAATTCAAGCTCAAATTAATGGTTTTTATCATAGTAGTCTGTGTAGACACCCACATATGCCACGTGAATAATATACAGTTAAATCCGCATATGACCTGGGAAACGGCAGGGACAAAGACGTCTTTATTTCAAGAAATGTTCAATGTATCAATAAATAAACAGACAGAGAAACAACGTTGCTATACACTTGCAATTGGTTTATTATTATTATTATTATTATTATTAGCTTAATAGTGGGATAGCATTGTACAGAGGTTATGACACTACCCAACACTGGAGAACAATGGTTTGATTTTGGAGTTACCTTCTCCTAGATGAGCTGCTTACCATAGCTGATAAAGAGTCTCTTCTACCCTAACTAAGTGGAAAGTAGCCACTGAACAATTGCAGTTCAGTAATTAACCCCTTGAGTGAAGAAGAATTTTTTTTTAGTTATCTTGGTGTTGTCATATGTATGAGGAAAGAGGAGAATGTGTAAAGAATAGGCCACAATATTCGGTGTAGGTATAGTCAAAAGAGAATGACCCGTAACCAGAGAAGGATCCCATATAATACTAAATGGGCAATCATAAGAACCAATAACTTTCTAGTGGTAGTATCACATCGGTGGCTGGTGCCTTGGCAAACCTACATACTTACAGCTATACATATTATAAAACTGATAGCTTAATTGTGGACCATTATCAAGGAAACGCTTATTATTCCCATGAATGCAGAAAGGTCTCACATATTATTAATCATGGAATAAGTAAGCAAAACTCAATAAAAAAAAAGTAATACTTTTTGCTGAAGTCCTGCTTGTAAATCGAACATAACACTAATTGCGCTCTCTTCATTGCGACAATGCCCGCTAGTGATGAACAACAGTAATGTTGAAATTGTTAAAAAGAATTAGTTGGATCTCAAGTAGATTGTGGACGTATCCCATTTAGTTATGCTATTTCGGTAGGACTATATCTCTGTTATATTTTTTCACACTTCTAAGGCTTTATTCATACTTACCATACGACACATACAAAAGGTGACAAGTCCGTTGATGTTAATATAAAATGGTTACAAGCTTTGTGCCTAACCAAGTGTTAGACGAAGGCATTTTTCCATTGAAAATTTGGATTGATGGGTCACCCAGAAAGAGGCAGTTATGGTAAGGAGCTTGTAGATTAGGAAGGTATAACCGTTGCGGGGCGAAGGGCAGCGATTTTGTGTTGTGTCACTGTAACAAGAATAAATGAGAGAACGAAGAAATGTGTATTGTTATCTCGTCTTTTGACTAAGCAAGTGTAAGTCACAGGTAACGATTCTTCACTTTGTTATACGCGAAGTACTTTGTGGATTGAATAGGTGTGAATATGAATTATTGTATTTCATCTCTATAAGCAACAAATACTCATTTAATTTTTATTATTATTATTATTATTATTATTATTATTATTATTATTATTTCAAGCTAAGCTGTAGCCCTAGTTAGAAAAGCAGGATGCTCTAAGTGCAAGGGCTCTAACCAGGAAAAATAACTCAGTGATGAAAGGAAACAAGAAAATAAATAAACTGCATGACAAGTAATGGATACTCCAAATAAAATATTTTAAGAACAGTAACAACAGTAGATTAAACCTTTCATGTATAAACTATAAATAATCTTCAAAAAATAAAACAATTGGAAGAGAAGTTTGAATGAACTTTGTTCCCAAGTGTACCCTCAAGCAAGAGAACTCTGATCCAAGACAGTGAAAGACCATGGTACAAAGGCAGTGGCACGGCACTACCCAAGACTAGAGCACAATGGTTTGATTTTGAAGTGCCCTTCTCTTAGAAGAGCTGTATGCCATAACTAAACAGTCTCTTTTCCCTTACCAAGAGGAAAGTAGCCACTGAACAATTACATTGCAGTAGTTAACCCTTTGAGTGAAGAACAATTATTGTTTTGTAATCTCAGGGTTTTCAGGTGTATTAGGACAGAGGAGAATGTGGAAAGAATAGGCCAGACCATCGGTGCATGTGTGGGCAGAGGAAAAATGAGCCGTGACCAGAGAGAGGGATCCTATGTAGTACTGTATGATCCAATAACTCTAGTGGTAGTATCTCAACGGGTGGCTGGTGCCCTTGGCCAGCCTACTACCTATGAGGAATTATTTAGTAATTATTTTCCATGTCTTTGCTCTCTTAACATATCAAGAATTCAAAAAAAGGCACAGAAACAGGAAAACCCAGCTAATCAACTTAATTCTTGGATATATCGGTTAACTTATTCATTCAAGATCTTCTCTATATAGTATAATCAGCTGCCTTTGGTGAATGCCACTTCAATTCATCACCTCACGACAGATACACATTTTTATGTTTTTTGCATTAATCAGTTATCACTACTTAATTATACAAAATTCATGCTTGCATAATGGAATCATAATTCTATAATTTGCACGGGTAAAATATGTCAAGACCTTATAGCATCTGTTAAATAGGTTCCCCTTTTTTCAGATTACTACAAAAACAAACGAATGAGATACAAATTCAAAAGGGTTTAACTTTCTTCCAGTCCATTGGGACCAGTGTCTCTGAGACAACCCAGCCTTCTGCCGTAATTTGTCACGGCACCGTTGATTACCCTCTGTGGTGTGCATCCATTCCCAACATCTCTCTCTCTCTCTCTCTCTCTCTCTCTCTCTCTCTCTCTCTCTCTCTCTCTGTAATGATTCTAAAAGGGAAAGATGAATGGGGTTTTACTTCAATAATACCCGTTCTATTTTTGTATATTCCAAGATGGATTTCGATCGAGTTCTCTCTTTGAAAGAGACCTGAAAATATTCAGTTTGGTCATTTGACCTTCGGATAAGATAGATGTCTTTTCATCTGACCCTTGTATTTTTCTATTTTCGAATATCAATGGGTGGATTTAATTTCATTCAACTCGCTTTAAAAAAGAGCAAATATCCGTGCTGTAATCCTTAACGTATTTTGAGATATGATAAGAATAGGAAAATCTTTCAATAGCCTTTGTTCAAGTATTTGAGTCAAGTTCACCTTTCAGATACACTTGAATTATAATTATTTATCATTTCCCAATCTAATTTCCTAAGTTTAATTAAACGAGGTATGGATAAAAATTGGCAAAAGGTGAAATGAAAGAGTAAAGTTCTGGTTTTGATTTGTGTTCATTTCTTTTTTTTTTTCTTTTTTATGAGAAATAGTTGTGCTATATTCTGCTTATTGTTACCATTACTTCTTACGAATGTTGTTATCCATCTCCATCCTGGTAGATAACTTTTTTTATTAAATGAAAAGTCCAGTAATACTACATTGTACTTTGAAACTCGCAGGTTTAAAGATATAAGTATCGTTATTTCTGCTATTACCTAATAATACCACGTTTTATGAGCTTAGAAGTTTGTGAACGTCCTATGTCCGAAGGACTTAGCACTGGGTACCTTTAGAGTTGTCTACAACGAACTGAAGTATGTAATGCATTTATTACTAATACAGTAGATACTCCGAATTATTTTAACAAGGAAATGGGACGGTAGAAAAAAAGGCAATTCCAAATCTGAGCTTAGAACACTGGACGAACGATGAACAAGAGGCCGAGACCCTCCACAGTGTCATCCTCGAAGTTGCCTTACGACTGTGTCTGGCAGTTTTCAATTGTTGTAACCTGTTACTCAAGTCTGGGATGTAGAGTAGAACTGTCCTCAGGGTACAAAGAATCGAGAACCATTGTGGTTGAAAAACTTATATATTCATAAGGAGTAAGAACGCTCCTGGACGTAGGTTATGTTAGCCACATGGGACCTAAAGGAGGCAATACGAAGTTTATGGTAACAAATTTGCAACGCACCGCTAGTTTTTTGGTGCACATATCATAAAATAAATGAACTTATCTAAGACAAAAATATTGTCCAAAAGTATATTTGTTAGTGACTAATGATTTCTGAAGCAGTGAATTTTGCACTGCAGCAGCCTACATTGAATTTTAAAGCTTCTTCTAACCTCGTTAAAACAAGAAAGTTACTATGTAAACTACCAGACCTCTAAGCGAAGAAAGAGAAACTAATGTTATGAAGCTATCTAGAATCGTAAAGGATCTCTGTGGTCTCTTTGGACATTGTTTTTTAGTTTATATTCATAGCCCATTTTAATATTTTTTTTTCTTAAACGGGCCTTTATATTTGATTCCATTTCCATTGGAGAATTATTATCACCCTGGTGATAACAATCTGTTAATGGCTGAAAGTTCTGTTATCAGAATATTATGAATACACAAATATACATATGAATACATTTGCAGTATATACATTATATATACAGTACATATCATTATTATTAGCTGAACTACTATCCTAGATGGAAAAGCAGGATCATGGGGCTCCAACAGTGAAAATAGCCCACAGAGGAAAGGAAATAAATATGCTATATATGACAAGTAATGAATAAACATTTTAAAAATACTCTAAGATAAGTAACACCCTTAGAATAGATCTATCATATATTAAGTATGAAGAAAGACATATCTACTTATTCAACATAAAAATATTTTTATTTCTGATTGAATTTGGTGGATTCGAAAAATTGAAGACATCTCGCCAGACAAACAAAGCATAAGATAGGTTTCAGGATAAGACGAAAACTGCATTTAATTTTATCAATTCAATATTTGGTGCTGACACGTGTTTCGAATCACTTTTTTTTTTTTGAAATGATTCTTCGTTTGAACTACAATGGTTGAACGATGGAATTATACTTCAATTTTATAAAGCGTGTGACGGTGAAAATTTTAGATGCAAAAACGTAAAGTAACATAACATAAACCTACAGTATACATACGGTATATATTCATATAGATAGATTTATTTTCAGCGAAAAAGGTAATTTAGTTAAAGATTTAACAGTGTTAAACAAGTTAAAATCTAGCGACCATAGAATGATGAGATAGATAATTTGTCTAGATCTAGGAGAAAAATATGATGAGTTAAGGTTACGAATACAAATTAGGTACTCCCAGATACGTGATGAAATTGGAGCAAGTAAAGAAAAAACGAGCAGTAATGTAACAAAACTTGTATTGGAATCAGCACACCAGATCGGTGGAAAAGTTCCTAAACAAGATCAAGGAAAACTATCAGAAAAGATAAAAAACCTATTAAAGAGGAGATTGGAAATGAGCGTAAAATCCGTGAAAGATGAAATAGAGTTAGCAGAACTATCTAAGCAATAAGTAATATAAAAAACCAAGACATTCGTAAACAAAATCACATGAAAATTGAAGCAGCACTAAAGAAAGAAAGAAGCGTCAAATCGATGAAAAGAAGACTTGAAACAGGGTGGCAATAAATATTTGCTTTAAAGAATGAAAATGGAAATATCAACAAAAGAGATAGAGTGATAACAATTGCAGAGGATTTCTATACAAAGCTATACAGTAGTGACATGATAAATAAATTTTGCCAATGTAAATAATGAAATACCTGATCCGGTACCAAACATAACAATAAGGAAGTAAAGAAAACATTAAAACGCAAGAAAAGAGGCAAAGAAGCGCAAGAAGATGGCCTAACAATTGATTTAATAATAGATGGAAGAAATTTCATAGTAGTAAAACTCGCTGAAGACACAAAATTATGCACTAATATACTACATCTGCAGCTTTATCATTATACCAATTCACAAAAAGAGGCATAAAAGACCTAAAAAAAAAATATCGCCCAATAAGTTTACACTCTCCGTAATGTTAGGATGAATTGAAAGACAGCTAGACCCTAGTCAATCAAGAGAGCAGGCAGGATTTAAAACTGGATATTCAATAAATGACTGACCATATCTATGTAATTATCCAGGTAATGGAAAAATCAACATGGCATGTATAGACTGAGAAAGCTTTTGATTCTACTAAAACCTCAGCAGTAAGGAAAGCCCATCAAAAACAATGAATAGATGAATTTCATGTTAGAACACTTATAGATATCTATACAGGAAGTACGACAATCCTAAAACTACATGAAGATAGTGAGAAAATCTGATTGAGAAAGGAGTTAAAGAGAGAGACTCCTAAATCATCCACAGCAACCTAAACTCAATCAATCATGCCTTGAAAAGTTTTTAAAGATTTATATTGGAAAAATATGGGAATTAGTATTAATGGGGATTACCTTACTCTTAAAATTTTAAGATGACATAGTTCTATTTAATGAATCATGGTAGGAATTGCAAAAGATGATGACTGAAAATGAATATTAGTAAAGGTAAGACAATTTTCAATGAAAATGCAAAGACAGCAAATAAGGCCTATGGCCATGCCAAACTCTAGAGATTGTCAATGAATATACGTACTTGGGCCAAACAGTAAGTGTTTCATTAGTACGTGAGACCGAAATTAAAAGAAGAATAAGCATTGAATGGAGACCTTTTGGTAAATAAAAGGATATTAAATGTAAAATGCCACTTTCTCTAAAAATGAAGTGTTTAATTAGATTATCCTACCAGTGTTAACTTATGCATAGGGAACTGGAAGCCTTACTAAAGCCTTAGAATATAAGCTAGTTGCAACTCAAAGATCTATGGGAAAATAATAATGGGAATAACACTAAGACACAGAAAAAGAGCAACATGGATAAGAGGGTGAACTAAATGATATTCTAAGAACATGTAAGAAAAAGAAATGAACATGGGGATGACATAATGAGAATTACAGATAATTGATGGACACCAAAAATTACAAAATGGGCTCCTAGGGATTACAAACGAAGCAGGGGAATGAAGAGAAGACTATGGATTGACATGCTAAGAAAATTTGCTGATATAGACTGTCATAGGAAGACCATAAACAGACGGGAGTAGGAATACATTTCTGAGGCCTCTGTCCAGCAGAGGACTAGAAACAGCTAATGATATGATATATATATACATATATATATATATATATATATATATATGTATATATATATATATATATATATATATATATAGGTGTATATATACATATAAATAAATAAATATATATATATATATATATATATATATATATATACATATATATATATATATATATAAGTAAATATATATATATATATATGTATATATATATATATATATTTATATATGCACATATATATATATATATATATATATATATATATATATATATATATATATATATATATATATATATATATACATACATACACACACATACATACACACACACACACACACACACTGAGGCAGCTTGATATCCGAAATTTTAGAAGGAAAAGAGGAGAAAAACTTCTTTCTATTTGGAAAGTTATAGAGAATTTATGTGTTTACCAATAGGGTTGTAATAAGATGAAGCATTTGGAAAGTTAATTAAATCCTTAGAATAGATTAAAACATCAAATATAGAAATGTTAAAATCATGAATTTAGTAAAATGTTAAGAGTGCTTGTACATAAAACCCTAAAGAAGTGTTATATATAGATTAAATTTTATGTATATTGTGTTGTAAGACCTGTGAGGAATGTTATTTTTACATATTAAATGTTAATCTAAAGATAAAAACGTAATGATTTGTAACTCTAAGATGTTGTTGTATCCTATTAAAAAACAAAAGTTTCTGGATATTCCACTTGACCATGTCAAGTCTCAAAGCAGAAATTTGAATAGAAATTCTACTAGTAGCAATTCTGTAGTGTGTAATTATTGTAAGAAACCGGGTCACACGTTGCCTGAATGCTTCAAGTTGAAGAGGAAAGAAACTAAAACTGTAGTAATGTCTCGCTATTGTGTACTACCAGTTAAAAGTTAACTCTCGAGATGAACATAGTTTTTAGAGGAAACCTGTTAATTCCAGTGTTTGTTTCAAACCTGTTGATAAGGTTACTAGTCATAAGTTGCCAAGGGTTTTAGTAAAGTTTACGTTGGTTTGTCACACCCTGTTTGTATCATGCGTGATACTGGTCTTGCCCAGTCTTTTTTTTTTTTTTTAGGAAAGCTGTTCCTGAGACTATGTATACGTTTATTGGTGTTGGTGGTGGCCATTTTTTTTTTTGCTCCCTTTCATCGTCTGGATCTTCATTGTGACTGGATATCACGACCTGTTGCTGTTAGTGTGGTTTCTGAGTTACCTTTAAATGGCGTTCAATTTTTGCTTGGTAAATGTCTTTGTAAATGAGAAAGTTGATGTCCGACCAAAGATGGTTAAAACGCCAAAATTTGATCAGGAGTTAGAGGTTTTGAGTCCTGATTTGTCTTCTCTGTTTTCTTCGAGTACTGAGACTCGTCAGAAAGCTCAGAGTTCTACCTGCTGTTTAATAATGATATGTTGGTTTGTGATAATTCCTCTACTGTTTTATGTTCTATCGACTTGCCTTGTGAAGACATGTTGGTTTGTAGTGCTATGATTGATCTACTGACCTGTCTTGTGAAGATACATTAGTTCATGATACTTGTTCAACTGTTGACTATTCTACCAACATGTCTGGTAATGATATGTTAGTTCCTGCTAATGTTTCTGTTGTCAATTGTACTACCAACCTGTCTCGAGAAGTCGTTTTGATTTGTGATGTCATATCTTCTGACTATTCTCCTTACCTGTCTTGTGAAGACACGTTCGTTTGTGATGAATCTCTTTTTGAGAATTCTAATGACCCGTTTTTTTAAGATGCCTATGTTTGTAATGATTTTTGTTCTGCTGATGATGTTAAACTTGTCTGAGACATTTTCGTTTAATCAGTTTGATAATGATATATCTGATTCCAGCCATGTGGCGGAAATAACTGGCAGTTTGATATTCAATAGTTGTCGTAATCCTGAGTCTCATTCAAGTTGATTTTAGATCACATGTGGGACCATGCTGTTGATCAAGTTGTTATTCATGAAAATCATAATGTTGATCTTCTCAGTCTTGCTCATGAACAGCCTATGACTGATCATTTTGGAGTGAGTTAAGCTTTTGAGTTATGATATTAAAATATTTTATTGACAAGATATGACTCAGTGTTGTTGTATTTGTCCTGTGTGTCAAGCTACTGAGAAGTCCAATCAGACTTATCCAAAAGCCCCTCTGAAATTCATCCCTGTATTAAATTATTTTTTCAGTCTTGTCCTTATAGATGATATTAAACTCTGGCCGAAAAAAAACATAGTTTAAGTATTATTTGTGAATTTTGATACCATTTTGAGAAAATACTTTTTAGTTTTCTTTATAATGGTTTTATTGATATTTTTGTGATTGTCAGTTATTAATATTTAGAATTTTCACTTGAAGTTTGTAATATATAATTTTATTTTATTTTAATTACAATGAAATCATTCTATTTATAATCAAGTATGATGTGAAAAGTTGTAGGTTAATGACCAACTTTTCGCTAGGCAACGAAAGTTTTTATTTGTAGATTGAATTTTATGAATATTATTTTATAGGACCTTTGAGGAACGTTAGTTTTTCATATTAAATGTTAATTTAAAGATAAAAACATTGTAATGATTTGTAATTCAAAAATGTCATTGTAGTTTATTCTAGAACAAATGTTTCTGGATATGTCTCGTAACTTATTCTACGTCGCCAGAGCCAAACATGGGTATTGCGTGATGTTGTTTGGCCCTGGACATTCTAGAGTTCATCAAGAATTTTCTAGAGAAAATTAATCCTGATGAAAAGGACTGGCTACGAGTTAGAGAAAGGAGGCTTTATTTGTTTTTCTCCGAGTGAACTTTGTTCTTGTGGAGA